>NC_031977.2:7519075-7801575 GCF_001858045.2 Oreochromis niloticus | reverse complement strand
CACAGGACTGAGAGAGAGAGAGAGAGAGAGAGGAAGAGATGAATGTGCCTGATTACATTTGTAAGAAAGTTGAATGAATTTAGTTGACACGTTAAATTCTGTGTATCATAAATTTGTCTTTGAGGATCCAGAAACGCTCTGCAGCTCTCTGCAGTTCTGGGGCTCTATGCTGTCCCTTCACTTTATTTTTCACGTTGTGCATTCTGTTCCTTATTATGTGACACATAGCTAGACATGTCGCACAGCATATACAAAAAAAAGCTTCTTTTTGGTTAAAAGTTAAAAATTAAAGCACTGAGCGATTGTTGTCTGGCATTTCAGATGTCTGTGAATCATTAACAGCTCACATGGTTTCATTTCAGCAAATGTTCAAGTAGTCCAATATCTCACCAAAAGCACCAGTCAGCATTAGAGAAAAACTGAAAACAGATTTGTGTATAATAAAATTCTTTTTCTTCTTTCCTCTGCTATTAATCATCTAACAAATATCCAGGTTTATCTGATGTTTTTGTTTATAAAACCCTGTATAGCAGTAGTAGTTCAAGCTGGCTCTAACTCCAGAAGCCGTAACATGCTGCTTGCATACCGATGCTTCAGTAATTAATAAGCTAATCTGGTCCTAAATTAGTCAGAAGGATAAAAACAGTACTTTTGCCATAATTTTAGCAACTTCAGTTTTATTTTCTGTAGGATTCTCCATGTGGAACTTTCACTTGCAGTGGCGTTTTCTTTTCCCTTTGGTGTGTATGAACTTAACTAAAGGATCTGAATATGTTTTCCACCACTGTTGCCTAAATAACTGAAGGTGTTTTCTGTGCTGACAGCTAACTATTAAAGTGAAGTTTATGCATATAACCATTGTTCCCTGAGGCAAACAAAAGATGGCTTCAATATGACACGATTTTTCTTCCTGGATATCTTATAAGGTAGACAGTTTGTATTAAATTCAAGGTCTACATAATTACATTTTCACAGGATCAGATGTTTTTGACTGGAGAGAATCCATTGAGGAACTGGTTCTGCAGGGAGTTTTATGGATTGAGTAGTTAATCAGTTTTTATTATGTATTTAAGTCAAAGTTGGTCTGCCGAGAATTGTTTTCTGCTACATTTTTGCTGCTATTAAATCGCCACTGTGACTGAAAAGACAAAAATGGAGAAAAAATTGTTCTGATAATAGGCTTCTTGTGGGTAAATGAATAATTTCCTTCATTTCTGATTAGTCTCTAAGTAAGCAGAAGGGAATGTAATTTTAGATGTTTTTGGCAGCAGAATGCATCTTTCCTGTATCTGTCCCAAACTGCATTTTGTTTATACAGAATCTGATTTTTTGGGTTGATTTGCTTTGGCAGAGAGTAGCTTTAGGCTGCCTCTGCCTCCCACCTGACCTTGCTATACTTAACATTAAAATGCATCTTGCCATGAAAACTTTTAAATTGGATGCAACTGGATTTGAAAGGATGATGTCAGTGACTTTAGTCATAGAATTTAGTTCATATTGTCTCTTTATTCCCCAGCTAGTTTTCTTAAAGCATAGACTGCATATAAATGTGATGGTAGACAGATCATCGGCAATATCTTTGCAATATCTTGGTATTCAAGTTGTCATATACACAGCACAAATCTGATTAATAATGTATCTTCAGTATATCCTAAGGAAATTTAAACTTGCACTTTCTTTGTTGTTTCCATCTGCACACACCCAAGGTGCATGCTAATGCAAACAGAAAGGAAATGTGTGACTTCAGAACAGACCCAGATGGATGCTCCAGCAAAAGAAACAGCAGTCAAAGGCTGTCAATGAATTCTCCAACAGTCACTGGAGACATCAGGGTTGGCAAGGTCATTCTTTCTGCTTGGCTAGGCACATGCATGCACACACACTCACACACAGGTGTTCATTGTTCAGTCAGCCTTCCATCATCCTTCACGCCTGGGGCTATGAATCAGTTTGAGAGAGAGAGTCAGAGAGGGCTCTTTAAAGTAAACAGGGTTGAGCAGATCTCCATTTTCTGGTCAGATTTATTGGTCTGGCATTCGACCCCAAGTGCCCTATGCATGAGTGGGCCAAGTGATGGCCAGGGTAGTGGCGGTATCTGTATTTCATTGAAAAAGTTAATTGACTAGTAGTAGCAAGTAACAGGTCAGCTGGAGGTCAGAGGGTTAGGCAGTGGGTCATTATTTGGACAAAATCCAAGGATACATAACAATGTCAGCAAGACAAGACTATAGAGTATTTTCATACATAAAAGCAGCAAAGTGAAGGTCTGGGTGATTTTATTTTGATGTATTTCAGTTGGTTTTTTTTGTGTTTTTTTGGTTTTTTTTTTTTTTTTACAAAGATTCAGAGAGTGGTATTTAATCAGGGAATGTGAGGAGAGCAGTGCTTGTCCAGTGAAATCTAAGAATGGACATTTCTCTGCTGTCATCTCAAACAGCATTTGGTCATCAGGGTTCTGGTCTGTTTGATCATACCTTTAAATTCATGCCGTCTTGTGGCTATTGCCTTTGGAAGCAAGCTTGACTCTGCTTGTATCCAGTTCCACTGAAATCTGCAGCATCCCTCAGATTTTTGAGTGCCTGTGTCCTGTTAACAGTGGCTTGAGCTTGTAAATCTGCGAGGCCTGGTGATTTGTACATTTATTTTAGATAAATCTCTAAGGGGAGACAGATGAGAGAGTAGTGTGGTAAACAAGCTGCTCCCAGCTCAGATATGATCTGTGCTTTATGAGGAAACAGAGCTAGTATTAGCAAGAATGCACTCTATGATTTATCATCTTAGCAGATAAATATTCTCTCACTAACTACCTTGACCAACATGTGATGTTAAAGTGCAGAAATCAGTTTTTAACAACTCCTTTAGCATGTTAGCTAACAAAGTGCTGATAATGGAGACTCCTGCCTTGTCCAGTCTAATAAAACAGGCAAGTAGAACAGCTGCAGGGTCAACCAGAAGTTTCAGAGAAATAACTTGATTGACTGAATGTGCTCGAGCCTTTTAATTTAACTAAGAAAAACACACAGCAGAATAGGCCTCAAGGTGGTTTACATTTTAAGGTAAATACTATACAATAATAGAGAGAAAATCCAACAATCAGACAGTTTCCTATGAACAAGCACTTGGCGATAGTGGAAAGGAAAAACTCCTTTTTATCAGAAATTAACTGAACCCCCCTGAACTTTGTTCTGACAAGATTCAGGGAAGTTGAGTCACCAGCTGGGAGTGAAGATTATATGAAAAGAGGTGAGTGAAGAAGAAATGCTCCATGCATCGTGGGAAGTTGCCAGCAGCCTAGGCCTATGGCAGCATAACTTGGTTAGTTGTTGAGGTCAATATGAGGTCTGATTATTCATTTTAAACGACTTTTTTTTTACATTTATATTTAGAAAGACCAATGTGTTAGCATAAAATGCACATTATCATGCCAATATAATATAACCGCCAAAATAATGTCTTATAGGCATCTTGTTTACCACCTTAGTTTCAACTCTATTTAATTAGAAGTAAGTACAGCGTACGGCTGAGGCTTATGAGATTTTGAGTTTTGAAGACGTATTACCATAACGAATTTGCCATAAATCAAAAGTACTGGAATAAATTCAGATTTTTATCAGATGATTGCACAAATGTCTTGTTGAAACAAGCCTGGAACATTTATTTAGACAGCCATCTTAAAGCACTGTCCCAACGTTAATTCTAAATCACTCTCAAGTTTGAAGTCTGCATGTACAAAATCCCCTTTTAAATTTGATAATATTAATAACGAAGACTGAAAAACTTTGCTAGAAAGGTTTCGAAAAACTTTTTAAATTTCCCCTGGAAGTTGCACTTAAACCGAGATCTTGCTGTCGTTGAATTCTCTCATGTATATTTCAATACATGATTATTTTAGCACCATGTCTCAAGTTTGATGAAAAGCATTTAAAATGAGAGAGAGATATAAAATGGTTGTCCATCCAAGGACTGTTGAGACTCATCAGACACAACCACAAATGTGTACCCCATGGTGGCCCTAGAGGAACCCTGAGGAAATACACTTGAATTTTTTACCAAGTTTTATGCTAATTCAGGGAATAGATGTTAAGATATTTCAAATGATAAGTGGCAACTTTGACCTCCTGCTGGGCACACTGCAGGAGAGAGATCAAAAAGCTCCTTATTCATCCTTCCTGCAGAGTAATATCTGAACCACATCTAATCCCAGTCTAACAACTTGCTAGCAGTGCTAGCTGGAAAATCAAAGACTCACCAGAGTCATCAGGAATTATGGTAACTTTGGCAACTTTGAGGTAAGGTTGATAATTCTGTTACAGTTATTAATTTATATGAAATTTCTGAACATGCAAAAAGTGTCTTATCAAACTCAATACACGTTCATGCTCATTGACAAGCATGTTTCTCTCCTCCCTTCTTTTCCTCTCTTTATCCTTTATCCCTCTATTGTTTCACATTCCAGTTTCATGCCGCCACGGGAACATAACCGAATTCCAGTTACCTCCATCAAAGAGTCTTTCCTTCACCCTCTTTAGCCATGGACCATGTTTCAGTGACAGGCAAATTGATTCCTCAGTAGGAGGGGATAATCTAGGCAGGGGAGGGAGAGAATGCTGTGATTAAGTTGGAGACATTGTGAAGGCAATCGAATCTGCCTGAGGAGATCGCTATCAGATAATAAGCTGGATAGTTAGATCAGAGTCTTGTTTGACAACACCATTCCTCTGCAGAGTTGTGTCCTGACTCATGTGTCAATGAAGGCAGAAGAAGCAGGATAAACATTTTATTTTATTTTCACAGCATGCCCCAAAATAGCCCCTGTTCTTTAAGGGTCTACGGCGATGTGGCTTAAAATTATGTTTCGATTGATGCTTATGCAGTGCTGATACTTGGAGCAGTCAGTATGTTTGTGTCAACTTTGAATATCTGTTTGCTTAGAATTTTCAGTTTTAGAATTTTCTGCTGCTTAACCTTTGTTAGGATGGGTGAGACTCTCCAACCTGAAAGGCCAAACATGCATACCCACACAAATGGATCAAAATTCTCACTGGCCAGATGCATACTCACTGTACACACAAATATCCTGCAACCTTGGATTGGAGCACTCATCATTATTTATTACGTCTCAGGGGCGGGCGGTTTGCCTAACAACTAGACCTTGGAAACCCTCCCCAGTAAATTTTGAAGTCATGTTGCTTTTCAATCCTCAGGGTCAACTCAGTGCTACAAATGCTTCACTGCCCAAAGACTCTAAAATTTTCCCCTTCTTAATGTGTAATCGTTTAAATTCATAATGAACTCTTCCACTCCACTGAATGTTGTATTATACAAGAAAACAGAAGGTCTGCAGAGCTAATTTGTCTAAGATGCAGGTGCAAAATGAGAAATTGGCAATAACTAAGCAGAAGAAAAAAACCCCACCCCCACATGAAGTAACTATTCGAGGCACTCTGGCTTTGATTCCGTTGCTGTTCAATGTTCTTTGCTTTTAATGTTGTGGATTTAAGGACTTACAGTTATTCAAAAGATGCTGCAACAACCAGTAAATGTCGTGTAGTACCTTCATTGTAATAGATCTTGATTTAATGCTTGCTGAGCTCTCAGGTCTGGACCATCAGCAGGACACACCACACCAGATGCTTTGCTAATGGCCCAAGACTAAAAGCTCAGCAGTAAAATGAGATGTATTACACTGCAGCTGTCAGACTGCGATTGTAATTTTATTTATTTATTTTTTAGCTGGCAATCTTATCGGAGAACATGTACTTAGAGATGATGTCTTAGGTATGGAACAGTGAATCTGAAGCTACCGGACCGCCTTTCTTCTTTTAATGCTTTCCTGTCATGTGAAGTGGGGTTTTATTAAGAAAACTAATGCTCTCTAATTAAAACTGGATAAGAGTCAGTACTTGTCTGATAAATGGGATTGTCTAGCTTTGTATCTAGCTTTTAATTAAAGCTACAGTGTGTAACTGTGTCGTGTAGTGCTGGTCACTTGATATGAATGCCAAGTGATCAGCATACACAGCCACTTGTGGTTCTCACCACTCTGTTATAGCTTCTTTTCTGGGCTTTATCAGCCAACAAAAGGTTAAAGGTAAGGAGCCACTTTTCAGGAGTCTAAGCTTAACCCTATTAAACGATTGCACAGGTGCTATAAATTTTTGTACACTGGGGTTGTTCTGGCTCATATTTGACCTGAATCTCCAGAGTTGGATTAGATATGTGAATCTGTGAAACTATACATGTCCTTTCTATGCATTTTGTTATGGTGTGTGTTGGCAGAGTTTAAGGCGGTCCTTGACACTACCACAAGAACTGTGTTCCCATCACAACCTGGGGGTTGCCACAATTAACTGCTGGCCTTTAAATGTTATGGGGGTATCTCAAAACAGAGGGTGCTCAGAGGGTGACTTGAAACAGTGTGCTTTGATAGAGACATGGGATCTTTAATAAGACACCACAATGGTGGCGTGGTTGAAGCACTGTCACCACACAGCAACGAGGTTCTTGTTTCTGTGTTTGAATGTTGAATATTGAGTTTCAACAGGTACTCTCAGGGAGAATACCAGAATTTTCTGGGCTTCCTCCAACAGTCAGCAACAACAAAATAATATGAAAATGAGCAAGTTAGACTCCATTAATCCAGAGCTAACTAGATGAAAACACAGAAACCAAAAGGGGGGTTGGGGTCATAAGACAAGACACCATTTCAGTGAGTGTGGGAAACAGCTCCATATACACAAGGCTTCCTGCCACAGCTTTGAATACACAGCCTAGTTTGCAATAGACAAGTTTGGTCCGTGTTCTAAGTGTTAATTAATATTAAATTAATGTTATGAGGATTTCGTAGCAATACACCTGAGGACAGTGTCTAATAGTTGTGATGGTTACATGCTTTTATGATCAATCCCAGGAATTCCAGGATCCTCTTGCCATTTTCATTTTCAGTAAAATATATTGAAATCATTAAGGCTCTTATGTTTGTAGTGAGTAAAACAGGACATGAAAGCGATAACAATTTTCTGTCTCCAAAAATGAGTGTCGCAAAACCTAAAAAATTACACTCTATAAATACACAGCTGCTCTCTGAAACATTTATCTTCCAATATTAATGTCAAATAGGCTTTTTATACATTCTAAATTGAAATTGAATTCAAAATTCAGGATAAACACAGTACTTACTTCATGCCTTAGTATGTAACAGTGAGTGGGTTCCAGAAGAGTTTGTTATATCGTTCTCAGTGCATTGTTTGACAAACAGGCTGAGGGTAGATAGGTTTTTTTCGGCAGCTTCTGAAATAGTCATAAAATTGTATTTATTCATGAAAACAATAGTGCAGTTTGGAAAGCTTAACTCACTCATCATTCACTTAGAGACTACAGCTTAAAATCCCACAGGGAAGCATCATTTTTCATACTTTCTTTGGTATTACTTTTTCACTTTATTATGCTTTTGCTTGCTGTTTGTTTAGATTTAGACACCAGAGTACTTGGTTAAGTTTTCCAGTTTGCTTGGGTGATGCTTCCCCTCAGAGGTGTCTCAAAAAATATGCGGTGCAGGCAAAAAACAGCTCAAACTAAAGTACATTTGTTTCAATGTCGAGCTGACTGTCAGGAACAAAGGGACAGTTTGTGCCCAAATACACAAGCCATTAGATCTCATTTTATGATTGCTGTGTGTTTTTGTCATTGTACTGGGCTGACTCATGAGATGGTCTGATACTAGACACTAAGTAAATGGTAAAGCGACAGGTACTTCAAAAGTGTTTTTGTACTCTGAGCTCTCAAAGCACTTTCACTACAAGCCCTGTTGACCCAGTCACACAAACTCACAATCATACAAGTGCTTTTTTCTATACCGGAGAGCCTTGTCCAATATTCACACAAACCAGTGGATGCATCAGGACAACTCAGGATTCAGTATATTTCCCTTCTGAGCCACAGTCATGACAGCTAATGTTGCTTGTTGTGTTAAATGAATGTGTAAAATGTGTAAAAAAAATTCTACAGCAGTCTTAGTCAAAGGCCTAAGTTTTAAAAGTCACAAAGGAATAATTAAACATTAGTTGAAACTTCCTGAATTTCTCAAATGTTGCACAGCTCACAGTTATTCTTAACACCACGAGCCTAAGTTATGTGTACTTGTGTTCAAACGTTCAGTTCTGTTGTGTAACTTATAGTGGACCTGCCGTTTGGATTAAATTCAGTGCACCTGGAGTGGAACAGTGTAAACTCTCAGTGTGTGGTTTCTGATGATAGCCAGGAGGGAGATAAATCAAGGCAATGATGGTAGCCAAGCAGGACGGGGGTTCAGAAAGCTCTCGGAATATAAACGATTTGTGCTTTATCTGCATGTGTGTGCTGAGCAGGGGATCAGAATTCCTCTGGCTAGTCCCTGTCAGTAACGTTTGTCACTCCCTGTTCCCTGCAGATAAGTGCCGGCTGCCCTCTCCCTCACCCACCACCAGTTTTGCCTGTGGTGTTGCTTAATTGTCAGCAGCACAGGACCAAAGTTCTACCCAGGTGTAAACAGATGTATCCAATGCAGACCTTGGAGATGGGTCTTATAAGAAGAAAAGAGCCCCCTTTGTACCTCCGTTCTTCTTCCTTTACCCTTTAGGACCACCATCCCAGGACTGGCAGACGTGTGATTTACACCCCCGCTGCTGGACCAACGGAACTGGACAGTCAGAAGCCTCTTGTCAGGACACCCTCTCAACCGTTGCTTCAGTCTTATTTATGAGGCCAGCAGTGTTCAGCTCCATGGCTGATCATTTTTCCATGCAGGATGAGCTTGCCTCTGGATGCTGATGTTGGACGTACTGGGGGGAGGACATGGGGTGGGCTAAGTTCTCGGGCTTAATGCCAAGCACAAAGGAAATGGCCGGGTGTGTGTAGGGTGTTGTGTTTTTGCGAGACTCACCATTTAATTATATGCAGCTTATTGATCAGAGCAAAGCCTAATGATAATTTTTTTATTTCACTTTCTCACTATCTCTTTCTGAAGTGGGATTAGAATAATTACCTGAGCCTGTCATGCATTTTTCATTCAGCATGCCTGATAAGCTCCTCCACACTGCTGCACTCAAAAATAGAAACCACCAAACTTCTGCTTTTCACTGTCTAACACTTCTCTGTTGCAAGAAGGAAAATCACTACTCCACCTGACGTGACGGGCATTCAGTTTGACTGAAGGATCACATGTTCCTGCCTTTCACTTCCTGTTTAGTCCAGTCTGTTCTACTTTGCTCTGCCCCACTCTACTGCAGCTTTGTTAATGAGAACTTGAGGTCACCTAGGCCTGGTGTCATTATTCAGTGACTGACAGACTGACAAGCCCTCTTGTCTTAGCTCAGTCGGCTGCAGGTGACCCCAAATAGCTGGACCATGATGGATGGCAGCTGACAGAGGGCTGACAGCAACTGGAGGGAGAAACTGCGCTGACTCGGGAACTCTGCGGCTACCACTGCCAGCAGCTAAACATTTTGGAGGTCACTGCAGGAGTTTGGATTTGTGTAAGCACGAATCTCTGTCAGTTGTTTAAGCCGGCTGTGGCCATTGCTTGAGTTGATAAACAGGAGAGGAGTGTGAGTAGATAGTCAGTGGCTTGACTCAGGGAAGTTGTGTATGGGAAAACCAATGGGAGAATTGGCGCTGTATGATCCCTCAGCAGCTCATGAGCTCATGTTCATGAGACTTGTAGCAGAGGAGACTTGACTAACGCTTAAAAAAATCAGATGTGGCCATTTGTGGCATTACTGGAACACATAAACTTTTCCCAGGTGACTAAATGAAAGACATGCTTTTCTGGGGCACAGCGGATCAGGTTTCAGGCCTTTACAAGTAACGGTCAGTTGTGTTTCTGTGAGTGAGCTCCAGATAACATCAAGAACTCTGTGTGTATGCATGTGCATCCACTCTAAATCTGGGACCATGAAAGCATCCATCAGTTGAAAGGACAAAAGGCCCGTGCTGTGTGCACTCCATCAGCCAGACCACCACACCTCTCGCACACATGGGCGTGGCTAACTCTTCAGAACAGGCCTGAATAACAAGGTGCTAGATTTGAATATCATGTTCTGTTTAAACTACTAGTAAAGTCTGTATCTCTCCACCCAGTATAACAAAACTGCGTATACACAGCCTATGCTGACAAAACTAGGCGGCATGATTGGTATTTTAAAAACTTATTCTAATTGCATTCTGCGATGAGGGTATTTTTACTCACGACTGGTTTCATCAATAATTTCATCACAGAAATCTTGATGTTTGCTTTTCAAGACATTTTAGGACACTAGTAGCACAAACATAGCAGCCTGAAAATAGATAGCATACCAGCAGACATCAAACCAATATCGACAGCATTAAAGAGGAAATAAAGTGCCGCCAGTCTTGAAATAAAGAGGTGGCCAACTGTGCGCCGTGCTGCAGGAATTTACTCCAATTGATCACTTCATCAGACACACTCACTGATTAATTCTCTCTGCTTGAGAGGAGTGGTTCATCAGTGGATGGAGTCTGTGCTTGGGATGAAAACCTGCAGCCTTTTGGCTCTCCTCAATACATAGTTGGCCTTCACTGCTCTAATAGATGAATCTGAAGAAGTGAATTTCATTACCAGTTTTGGGGTTCTTTCCATCCCTGTACATACAGATGGCAGTGATCGATTTGGGAATAGTTCCCATTTATATTTTGGTTGGATAGATGCTCTCACATATTGCAAATCACCAATATGGTAGCATAATCTGTTTAGGCAGATTTTGTCAGCTACTTAAAACTAAAAATGAACGATCCCAAACAGTCATTATATGAGAAACCAAGTTGCTGTTGTTGTTTTTTGGGACATTTTTGACATTTTTGGACAGTTTTACATATACAGCCTATAATAGTTCCTACATAAATACACATCAATCAAGCATAACATCATAACCACTGACAGGTGAAGTGGATAACGTTGATTATCTCTTCATCGTAGCACCTGTTATTGGGTGGGATATATTAGGGAGCAAGTGAACAATCTGTCGTCAAAGTTGATGCATTAGAAGGAGGACAACAGGGTCACAGCATCTCCAAAGTACGTGTGGGGTGTTCTCATGATCTATCAAAAGTGATCCATGGTAGGAACAGTGATGAACCAGTGATAAGGTCGTCAAGGCTTATTGTGTGAAGGCCCAAAACAAGTTACTGTAGCTCAAACTGCTCAAAAATTGAATGCTGATACAAAGGTGTCAGTACAAAGCGCTTTGGAGTCCAATCCATGGAGGCTCCACCTTGCAACTTACAGGACTTAAAGCATCTGTTGGTAACATCTTGATGCCAGATACAACACCACACCTTCAAGGGTCTCGCGGAGTCCGTGCCTCAACAGTGAGGGTGACCAACACAGTATTAGGAAGGTCATAATGTCATGCCTTATTGATGTAAGTATCAACATTACTATCAGCCACACTATGCACTCTCCACAATACACAAATTCTTGCTATATTTCACAACAACTTTGGAAAGATTTGGTTGTAGACATTTACCCTTCAGCCTATCTTTCCTGGGCACAACTTCTCCGCTAAGAACTCCAAAAGTTGCCAGTCAGTGCAAGTTATTGTGGTAAAGTTTAATAAACAGCCAGAAGGCTGTCACGTTCCTGTGAAAGCCGAGGGTTAAGCTGCCAAACACCTGCTCATTTCTAAGTGATTTTCACTTTTCTGCTTTTACTTACAGAAAGTTGAAATAGCTTTTTGAATTAGATTACGGTGTAGCTGAAAGGCTTTGATACATCTTTTTAGGAGGTAAAAGGTGGCATTTTGAATAGAAGTATCTGTGTAACGATACACGGCAGTGCTAACAGTTGAAATGTAGGGCAATGCAGAATAAGCAACATGTACAAAGCCGTTTGCAAATGAGCTCTTATTTCTGGCTCTAAGTCTCACTGAGCTTAGAACATTGCACGCTAAGCGCTATCTTGCTCACGCTGTATGCAGGCTGGCGAGTCGATCAGGGAGTTTTTCTTGCCTGTGTCATGTTAGCTGACTGCTTGCTTATTTTTCCAGCTTCAGTGCAGAGATAGTATGAGGTAAAGAATTGGGACCGCATAACCCCTATTAATCATGGGAAAGTCTAGGCTTCCCCAAGCAGAGAGACAGGATCGTTGTGTGTGTATTTATACATGTCTACATGCATGCATGAAACCATATAATATGTATGGAACAGTGTTGATATTTCCGTACTTGTCAGTTTATGAATGTGCTTGCATCTTTCCTCCACTCCTCATTTGACAATTTCTGCTCCCACATAAAGGATACAATATCTAAAGTCCATTCATCAAAGTCAAAAAACAGGCCTTTATTATACTAGTGTGGTGCGTGTAAGTGGTTCTGTAACCATGTTCATATACAGTGTGTATGTGTGCGTATGTATCGTCCCCTAGTTTTTGTATATGTTCTTTAGCAGAGTCAGGAGAGGCTGATTTCTGGGTATGTGTCCATGTTAACAGTGCTAGAATGGAAGATGAGTGGAGGTTTGTGATGTTTCCTGGAGCTGTGAATACACGTCTGCATGTAATAAACTATATGTGTATTAATATAAGATGTGTACTACAAGGATCAGGTGCAGGCTGTTGTCTGTGTTGGCACGTTTATGTTTGTCCACCTGTGTGGATTTGCACATTTAAGCTGTGCGCATTTGTGTGCAGTCATTTGTGTGGCTTGCATGATATATTCATGTGTGTGTGTGTGTGTGTGTTTGGATACTACCAGACCACATGCTCCAATCGTCAGCAACAGATGGGCTGATAAAATGCCAGAGAAGCAGCAATTACCATCAATAAAACCAGCCGGCTGTTCAGTTAGTAAAGGGTTGCCAGGTTTGAACAAACACTCTACTGTGCATCTTAATAAACCACCACTGATCTTATTTCTGTGATGTTTCGTCATGACCAAAAGAAAACAATAAATCAAGACTAACAAGAAAAATATATGTATAAATGTAGATGCAAAAAGGTGCAAAATGTCAATTTTACAGGAACGGCAACATTATTTGCAACTTGATGAACGGGGTGTGACACAGTGTTATTCAAGGTCTTTTGAAAGAATTTCACGTGGCAGAATACAATATTGAAAAAAAAAGTTGTTTTTTTTCTCTGTTAAAGCCAACAGTGACAGTGGAGGTTTGCAGTACATCCTAAGCAAGCACTCAGTCAGATTTAGTCAGATCTCTTACTATCGGATCACTGTATGTCATTTTAGTTTCTTGATCTCTCTCCCTCCCTCCCTCTTTCTCTCTGTCTAAAAAAAAATCCATCTCACCCCTGGGGGGAGGTATGTCTATGTTCCTCTGTTAGAGGGCTGAGAGTTTGAGGGTTCTGCACAGTGTCTTGCGTATTTCTGGTCATAGCACTCTTCTGGACAGACAGCTCTGAGGAATCTATTGGAGCCGCTGTCCCAGTTTCAGGGTTACAGCTCCTAATGCCCCTACTACCACTCTCACCACTTTGGACTTTACCTTTCACATCTGTCCCAGTTGTTCCTTCAGTACTTGATTTAGTACTTTATTTTACTCATGCTCTTTATTCTTCATGTTCCTATCCAGTGAAATTGCTATAACTATCACAAATGTGGTATTCTGCTGCTTATCAACCACCACTACATATCCCGCTCACTCCTGTCATAAGCTTAATGTCCTCCACGAATGGGAGGTGGCTGATGGTCATGTATGACCATGTATGCTCCTACTCCACGTATGGTCCCATACATGGAGTAGGAGCAGGACAGAGTACCATGAAATATATCCAAGCTGGATGACTTGTGCGATTGCCTTTGGCCTCCAGTGTTGTGTTACACAGTCCCACTGAGTTCCAAATGAATGTTATTAGCACACTATTAGCCTTGTGCAGAGCGAAGCACTCCAGTATCCAAGCATGGAGTCATAGCCATTCTTTGTGTCAATCCAGATGGTGTAATGGGTGGTCTGCCTTGTCTTAGAGTCCTGGCAGAGGTGGGAAGTAATGAACTACAAATACTTTATTACTGTACTTTTCAAGTATCTGTACTTTACTTGAGTAGTTTCACCGCAGGTCTTCAAACATCGAACCAATTTGCATCTAAACAGTAGCACATGAAAGCGTATCCTGTTCGTGTATCAATCACCAGGGCATGTTGCATAAAAACAGATGAAAGAGGCAAAACCATGTGCCATAATCCGGCATAAGGAGAGCCAGTGTTTTTTGGTTTTTTTGCAACACAGATGTCAGATATCCATAAGCAGTTGCAGTACTCCAGCAACTAGCTACAAAAGAAGAGGAAGCATAAAGGGAGTAATTTTTTTTTTTTACATTTCAGCTAATTTCAAATGCAATGTTTCTATCAGCTCAACAAACATCAGTTTGCCATGCAGTGTTTTGCTAGCTTAAGGTCCAACTATTGTTCTGTACTCGAAAGAATGAGTGCTAACTTCACTCAGAGATGGAGAAAGATAAGAAAGACAGGACAGGACAGGAGGAAAAGATGTTATATTTAATGGTAAGGACTCCTCAGCGCTGTTTGATAAATTGGAAATATCAAGCATACATAAGTCCTCATGTTTTTAAATCAGATATCGGGTCTGTACATGATTTTTATATATGTTGTGAAACGTGCTGCAAAACTAAGGCAGGATGACTCCTGAAACATCTGCTTACATCTTGCTGAATTCAGCTGTGTGAACCCACAAAGAGCAGTAAACCTCAGAGTAGCAACAGCAGTACAGGTTGGCTGATCACAGCCTGTAAACAAAGAAAAAAAATTGTTTTTACTGGAGCAAAAATTAAGTTTGTGTCATGGACTGAAGGATAATATAGATGCCCGTGATGTGCACAAGATAACAAACAAGCAAAGAAACAAGCCTTATATTAAGGTTGATATCAATGTAGATGAAAAACCATAACTAAACGAAGGAAAATGAGAGAACATAACAGCAGGATGAGACAGAGGGAAAGATCAATAACCTCAATAAACACAAACCGTAATCAGAACTAAAACACAACCAGGACAAAGGCTCAGGAACCTGAGAAAATGAAAACCTAAACCTAAACAATAAACAAAACTAGGAACAAAGAAACCATAAAACAACCAAACAGAGAGCTCCTAACAATAAACAAAAACAGTCTAAACCCTGGGAACAGACCATGGATCATGACAGTTTACCACAAAATATTTTATTTGGGTTCTATGATGTCACTATTCATATTCATAATTTAGATACTGAGCGAGGAGCTTTTTTTATCTATCTACTGTAACATCAAAAAATCACAAGGAAAAAAGTAAAGGAAAAATACATTGCATGTATCTGTAGGACAATAATACTAATATGAACATAACATACAGATGACATGAAACAACAGCCTGAAAAAGAGACTTTTTTAATTGAGCTATAACAACGAGTAGGCACTTTTTATGCATAAAGCAAACTGGGTTTTCAGTTCAAGCAGATTCTCATACAAACTTTCATAAACTGAAAACATAAGGTGTGGGCAATTATTTTTCCCAAGGGGCAAAATGAAAAACTAGTTCTGTTGTGGAGGGCTGCACCAATAAGCTTATAAAGAGATCAAATTAATACTGAACAGAAGCAAATTCGGCAACTTTTGGCTATTGCTGTCTGGGGACTCACTACTTTTTTGAGGATTA
The DNA here is from genome assembly GCF_001858045.2 of Oreochromis niloticus. Taxonomy (NCBI): domain Eukaryota; kingdom Metazoa; phylum Chordata; class Actinopteri; order Cichliformes; family Cichlidae; genus Oreochromis; species Oreochromis niloticus. Next base: position 7,785,922 of record NC_031977.2, on the reverse strand, counting down.
ATTGTTATTAACTGACTGTTGTTAAGATGTACTGTTTTACACAGTGAGAAGGTCGTCTCACATATTTGGAAATATACAACTAGAGTGCAAAAGAGAAATGTAAGAGTCATTTCAACCATCTGTAATAAGTGTATATGGATTATCATCAGCATTACCAGTATGTCTCCAAAACTGTGAGCCATTATTGGCTATAGAAAACAGTAGGCCTTTTGTACTACTTTGTCCTACTTTGCAGTAGAATCTCTGAAATGCTCCTTCATGAGTGGCGCCAGATAATGTGACAGCCAGCGTCATATTGTGGTTTGCCAGGATCACAGCCAGTTAATGCCCTCCTTGTCCTCCTTGAAGTATTTGAATTCACATGATGAATTTTGAAGCCACTAAAAGACAAACCTTTATCCAGAAATGTTGCCTGTGTATCCATCTGTCATCCCTCCAATACATAAACATTGCAACACTGTACACTACCAACCATCATTTCTTGGGGAGTCATTGCTCCAGCAGAAGGAAGTGGCAGTGAGTACTGCTAGATTTCACAGCTGGATTGCAGTGCCTTCTGCTTTGCCTTATGGCCTTTGGTGTTTATATGCCAAGTAACATCTGCTATCGCCTGGTGACAGCAAGCATTTTCTACCCTACACACAAAAAAACCTCCTGTAATGTGTATTTAGTGTCTAATTTTTTTAATAGCCATTCATTTTTAAAAGAGCAGCTATAGGATGCGGCTCCGCTCTGGGCTTTGATCTTCGGCATCACCACCCTCCCTGTCTCCATCTGCTCTAATGTCTCAAGATTATCTGTCAGTGGTACACTTTCATGTTCTTCCTTTTGTTTTTTCCTGCAGATTATAATTTTTTTTTCTCAGAATCATGGAGGCCAGATGAATAAACTCACTGCAGATACACGACTAACTGCTTATGCAGCCACAAATGTGGAAACCTTTAAGTCAGATTTACAAGCATGTGCTGGCATGACCCTCTTTCTAAATATCAGTCAAGGCTAACGTGCATGCACATGGCACGACCTTGATTACTATTCTTATCTTTAGCAATGAATCGATGAAGCAATTCTTTTTTATTTCACTTGTTTGCATTACAAAAACATGCCGTATATGCTAGACGTTCAGTAGACGTGGCAATGGAAACAACAGCAGTTTAATCTGATATGAAACTGAGACATTCTGTATTTGTTTTTAGGGCCTAACTGCAGACAGGCTTTGCAAACTATAAATGCTGCGGTTCCTATGAATAAATAAATAAATAAATAAATAAACAAGTAGAGAAAAATAAATGTGTTTCAGTTGGTGGTCTCAGTTTTGGAATCAAGAGCAGAAAAAAAATAACGGTTAAAGAAAAATGGAGGCTATCAAATGGAAATTTAGAACAAAGGGGGAAAAATGGCCGAAATTCAAATAAGAGGTAAGAGACCTATCATTTTAGGAACGCGCGAGGACAAGAAGAAGAAGGGCGAGCACAGCCTCTACGCTACATTAAACAGGTCAGAACAAACTCAACAGATAATTGTTTAAATAAAATGCTCCAGATTCAAGTGATGACATGGTGCTGACGATCCGCTGTCCGCCCCCCACAGGTTTGCCCATGAGTGCGTGTTCACATATGCTGTGTGGGAGCCACAGAAGGGTATCATTAATGCAACTGAAAAATGATGCTTTGGAGATAAGAGAGCTGCAACTTTGAGATACACAGAATGTATTAAGAATCTATATATTAGTGTATTTATTGCAGTTTCTGAATGGACAACTAGTACTAGTAAGCGTGCAAACAGAAAATATCACGATACAGTAAGATGAAGTTCACTTATACACGGTATCATCCCCAACTAAAAACACACACGTCGCCACAAGTAGGTAGATTCAAACTACACAGTCTACTTCTATAAATTACCACCTTACTAACGGGAAAAAGCATGGGTTTTTGTGCATATACAAATAAATCAAGCCGCTGGACTCTTTGGGGGGCTTGGTTAGCTGCCCACATTCAGATAAGAGACTTCTCCCCCGCAGATGTCTCTGACATCCTACAACAGACAGCTCAAATTTATTTATCAACTACAAGCAAAATTGATTGCGCAGTACCAGTCAAGAACTCATTTTTCACGCCCGTTGAAACATACATTTTTGATGAATAACTGAAAGAAAAGTACTGTAAATTAAATAAGCCTGAGCCGAGTTGGCTTTGACAGCCGCGGTCCGTGTTTTTAGAAAAAGGGGGCAGCTAACATTAACTAGCAGACGCGTCCAGATATTTGACATGCTTTTAGTGTAAAATGATATAAATAAGTGCTGCAATAACTTTACGCTGACAGTAACATCCGACGTATTCATACAATAAGACAAATGACCGAGTCCTCATGTTTGGTCCTCCACAAAGCAGTGGAAAATACCACCCTCTCAGCTGCTCTGTTACTCCTACAGTACCTTGCTCATGTTTAATGACAGATTAAGCACCATTTAGGTGCATTACTGCCACCTACAGTATATAATCATTCAATATAATGGCTCTCGTTTGGCCCAGCCTTGCTTCTCTAACGTTTAGCAAGTTAGCTGGATGACCATAAAGTCAATGACTTCTTCACCTGAATCACAATGATGTGCTAAAATGTTAGCAGAGAAAAGGTTATATTATCGTGAGATCTGAGCTCTGCAAGTGCTTATAATATCAGTGCTAATACTCATGGCTGTTTATGTGGTCCAAGGGATGCAATCCACAAGTCCACAGTCTGCTGGTTATAAGCAGTGCGTTGTAAAAGGCTAAAGATAAGAAAGGTTTGGAAAGAATAGGTCCTATCAGATTTTTATCGTCACTGAAATAACCCCATACCATAGATATGCTGTTACTGTGGATATTGCTTGAGAAATAAAATGCACTGCATTGCCTCCTTCCTTGGTAGCTACCTACTAACACAAATTGTCTTTCGGTATTTTGGCTTCATATTTATATGCAGTTGCAAATCTCTGAACAACGCTATTGACAGTTTTAATATAAAAACACTGAGAGCGCAGACTCGGTGTTATCTGTGAAGACAAGCTGAATCGCTGCTCGTAGAGTGAATACCCCCTGTGGACCAATAATACCAACCCTTGGTGATAGATATATACAAAAAAGCTTCACTAAAGGCAGAATTGAAAACAAACTGTGCACATGCTCATACTCCCATAAAGGGAGGGAAAAAAATGGAGAGTTAGTTCTGCATAAGATCTTCTCTGCAACACAGGTATAAAACAGCACAGGCTCTACTACAGCATCTGATATATGGTGTATAAAGGGAGCAGTGTCAAGCAGTGCAAGGAGCTCTGAATGAAACATCAGTCAGCGGAAGTGATTCCTCTGTGGTGTGGAGCTCCCACGCACAATAGCATCTTCCTCCAGTGGAGGGCCCTCTGTCAGCAGGCCAGCTCTCATCGGCCGCCCAGGAACAAGGGCCTTCTCTCTGAGGCGGAGAGGAGTGCTTAGCCCCCCCATCGCACCCCCAAGTCCTCTTCCTTTGGTTTACTGGATCCTCCTGCTGAGTGATGAGGGCGAAGGCTGAACAGGACTGCCTGAACACTTGTGTCCACATACAGAGCATCAAAACGCACTCGCTTCCTGTTCATCTATCCTTTCATTTCATCACTGAAGCTTATTATATTATCATCATAAAACCACATGCACGGGATCATGTTTATAGCTGCATTCATCAAATTTGATTTAAGGATTTGGGTATGGATTTGTTTATGCCTTGCATTTCTCCATAGTTATTCAAGATGAAAGATACAAGGTCGGACATTTGTGGAACTTCCAACCATATTCAGCCATATCAACTGCCATATTTTTAATATTTAGGAATAGGACAGGAAGAAATTCATAATAAAGCAAAGGATAAGTACTCCCAGTAGGTCAGCTTGATCTCACAATCACTGAAACAAAGCCATTTTCATCCAATCATACGGTAGCATTTTGCAATCAAATATCCATCTTCCCAAAACATGCAGAGTTGAACTTGGTGAGTTAACCAAAAACACCACATGCTGCTGGTTTGACATCAAATTCAGCTGCATAGAGAGAGAAAAGCATTTTTGTGCAAACACAGAAAGTGACCATTATAGTCGCTTCTGAAACAGGGAGCTGCTGTGAATAAACACTGTAACAAAATAGCAGTGATGTGGCAACACTGTGGCTGCTTAGAGCACATTTTGGCCTCAAAATGGTAATCGATACGGCCGTAAACGCGTCAGGTCTGTGAGTTTGTTATTTTGAGTCATTCCCCCAGTATTCATTAGTGTCAAGTTGCTCTGTGTGTGTGTGTGTGTGCATCTCACTTCTTGTTTTACTTTGCTAGTGTGTGTCTCCTGTGTCTCGAGTTTTACTTCCTGTCTGTGATTTTCCTTGATTACTTTCACCTGTGCCTCATGTTTCCCAGTTGTGTTCTCGTACCTGATTACCTCAGGTGTGCATGCATAAATAGCGCCGTCTTCCCTTTGTCCTTGGTTGTGATATCGTTTACTGTGCCTTATTTGTTTTCACCTCCTGTGACTTTTGTAGATTTTGTGCTTTGTGGAATGCTTTTTATTTTGAACTTTAAGCACCAGCCTAAATAGCTGCCTAGTCATTTGTTATTTAAGCCTGCTTTCTGCGTCCTGCCCCCCCACAGCCTGACAAAACAAGGTTAGACTAACAATAAAAGTGCACCACAAGCAGAATAAGCAATGTATAATGTAAATAGTCCATAAATAGAGAAAATAGCATGTTTATCAGAAGCATTGCAGTCCAGTGAAACAAGGTCATTGCTAACAAATAAACAGAGTCTGAGGAAAAACATCCAGCCATAGACCGTATATGAACACATGGCTGTTATTTTACCGTAGTGCTGAACGCTTGTGAACTTGTCCTTTAGTGCACAGTACATAGTAGCATTAGACTAAAAGCTGTTATTCACACAAAGCATCACGCATGCAGAGAAGCATCAGTGGGTGCATCAGGAGCAATTCGGGGTTAAGTATCTTACCCAAAGACCATTTGACGAGTGGCTTCAGAGATCGAACCACTCAAGCCCCAGCCTCATGGTCAATGGACGTCTTAGTCATGTTAGTGATGAAAGACACTTTACTGTATCTATTGCACATAAATGAAAGAAGAAGAATCACTCCATTCACATGTACACACACTATTAATACTGACTGATTAAAAAAAATGAATATAACAGATACTTGCTTTCTCGTGGTGTGAAAAATGATGATTGAAATGTTACACGAGGTTGAGCTGTTATTTAATGTTCTGGTTTCATGCTTACTGAACTGTCACTACAACATCCATAGAGATGATTTGCATGCAGCCTTCCACCTCTGTATGTATTCAACTAAATGTGCCACCCAAGTAAACCTGGGTCACCAGTTTACTGGACTGAGTAGCGGAGGCTATCAGCTGCTAATGAGCCTCACTGCTTCACAGTTAGCCATCATCTCACAGTTACATTTCGCAAATTGCTCTGACCCAAGATCAGCAGGTGACTGCTAAAAGCACTCATCCCATTTTCTCGTTACTATATGAACCAATGCCAATGTCATGAGAGACAATAAGCAGCTATGTAGTTAAATAACTCTGCCCCACTGCTAATAGATATAATACTGAAGAGAGGAAATTGGCTTGTAATGAATATCTGTCCCTGTTGGCTGACGAAGATATGAGGGAGGAGTGGCCCTCATCTACCCAGGGAGGAGTTGGGGTAATGACTCCAGCTGGTGGTGACAGATTTTTGGGTAGGGGGACTTTGGGATGTTGGCAGGAGCACATGAAGGAGGCTGATACAAGCTCTAGGCCTGGACAATAATCAAACCACAGCCTGGTGCTGGTTTCACCTCAAATGGGAATTGTGTCAGATTCAAGTTTAAAAAGTACCAGTTCCCAACATGCACTCATTTGCATTTTTATGACTATTCGAAAAGGCAAATTGCTGTCAAAGGGAAAGTGTTTTGTCACTGCAAGTAAGTTAAACATATATACAAAAACCAGTTTCAACGTGACCAAAATGGGGTTGTTTTATCCGTAGCTGCATTGATTTGATGGTTGAGTTCACATGATGTATTCATCATTAACCAGAAGAATCTGAGGTCAAACAGAATGAAAGTGATGGTACCTCTCTGAATCCACTTAGGCAAATTTAGCACATGGTGATCCTGGCTGTGAAAGAGGTTAGATCTGAATATTATGACTGCGGTGTCAGTCAGAGAATAAGCCGATGGGCAGCAGGAGAAAAATGATGAAAAGTGCTGCTAGAAAATTACCTTTCACTGCTCTAAGGTCTGCTAGAAAATTAGACACATCACAAAAAATATTCAACCAAGAGATGAAAATGTTATTAACTTGTTTGACCTATGGCAAGTGTGGCCTCTGTGTAGCAGTCACAAAGTGAAAGACACATTAAAGCCACTGTTTGGAGTTTTAGACCACCAGAAGCAGTGTTGAGCATTGTGCACATGAGCTGACCGCTGTGGGTTTTATACGCTTTCATCCACAGAGTGCAAATGTGTAACAATTAGTGGTCATTACGTAGGCAATATAAATTTAGACTGCAAGTCAGTGTGAATATCACAATACCCAAGGACCCAGTCACACAGTCCTTAAGACAGGTTGGCAACTGCCTGGCAAACACTGGTTAATTGGGAAAAATAAGTTCTCCTCTGCTGGTTAGAAGTTATGGCAGTCACTGTGAAATTAATTGCTAAAGCCCCACTCATCCCGGCCTAGAGACCCATCAGTGACCCTCTAATTACCACTGGTCACTATGAAACAATACATATCTCTCCACCGGTTGCAGGCTGTTTACTGTTGCTAGTGAAATTGATAGCTAAGAGGTGGTGATTGCTTTAGTTGCTTACAGATTGCTGTGGTCATCCGTATTCGTATGGAAGAAGCAGACGTGTCTGCAAACATTTGCCAAATATTGAGTAAGTGGTCGTGAAACTGAGATAGATCTATCTATCTATCTATCTATCTATCTATCTATCTATCTATCTATCATGAATAATTTAAAGCCGCTGTACTAGCGTCAGCAGTGTAACATCCAATAACTCTTTGTTGATAGATTGTTACCGTTTTGCATGCATGATGTTGTCATGCAATGAGATCTTTTACTGGTGATTTGTGAAGAAACACATTTCCTCCCTGAAAATGATATCATGTCAAAATCAGATTATTTCTCCTGTCTGCAAAACAAACCAAAGTGTTTTTATAGAATTCGACTGAATTACTTTATTATGGCTCCTTCAAGTAAAGTAAAATAAAAACCAACAAAGAATGATAAGAGTGCTTCCATAAACGTGCAGTCTTATCAGACACTGTTCTGTAACTACTGTACAGTACGTCACACAAGTAGGAAATAGACTGTGTGCTAAAAACACAAGTGTGTGTGTGTCAAGTAAGACCCACTGCAGCTTTTAACTGATCCATCTATTCTCTAATAAACTTGTTGTGTTCAGGATGGCACAGGCAACCTAATAGTTCAAAAATATTTTAAATAATTATGTTTTGACACAGGACATGAATTCATAGTCATACTCTGAGTTTTTCCTCTCTTCTCTTGCTCCTCTCATATATAATCCCAATTTTTCTCAGCTGCCATGTGAGGAGTGTGCGCGTCGTGAGGTGCGGTTGTGATGGACATCAATCCGCGTTATCATCGTTACATCTCAGGATGACGCATAAACAGAACAATAGAGTGTGAAGAGAGCCGGTGTACCTGCAGGGGGATGACAACCCATCGAGCTCGTGTTCTGGAGCTGTCAATCCGAAGAATGACATCACTGATGTCTGGCACTGCAGTATCCATGCAGGGAAGAATTAGCATAATACGGTGTTATGGGAGACAAATGACATAGTGGGAGGAACAAGGAACAATGAGCAGCCTGTGTGATTGTCAAATAAACAAAGTAACAATGAACTCTGTGTCAACACCACAATCAGTGGGGCTGTGACAGGGGGAGGTCTCCGTGGGGTGCTACAGTTTGATTGCAATCTAAAGTTCTGCGTGGAAATATCTAATAGCTCCTGCCTCCATCTGCAGCTCCATTACTCCTGACTATTCACCCCAAATATTGAAACAGAAAATAACACAAAATTGTGCAAATGGATTCACTTCTTAACTTGATGTCTTTATGAGTTACAGCCTTTTTCATTGCATAAAGAGTGGATTGCAAAGTTTCGCTACCCATTCCTCGATGTTTAGATCAGAAGGTTAATGCAAAACAACACATTAAATATTTATCACTGAAAACACATTTCCATCAGGTGTGGAGGTCCAACGGTGTGTGCAAAAGCACTCCTGAATAATTAAAACCAAATAAAAGTATATGCGCTGCCAGATTATTACTTTATTGGCTTTTTGTGCAGAAATATGACAGCGTTTACTTGCACGGGAACCTTCCTTCTGTGGTGGACCCAGTGATACTAAACATCCTCTTGTACGGGGAACTACAGAAAACGCTGTAATGATTCAGATATAATGGGCCAATTCCCACTTATAGATTTTCGAGCCCAAGGGACGTCTCTGTTGGATGATCAGGCACTTTGGTTTTGCAAAGCCATCTTTCACTGTAGTGAAAGATTGTAGGTAATGATGCAAAAGTGTTGGGTTTAGAAAGGGCTTGTCAGACACAACCAAACAATTACAAAAACATCTTGGTATTGTTATCTGTAATACTGATGGACAACATTTCCAATGCACAATTGTGGCCAGCGGCTTAAATTTGCATCAGCTGAACTGGTCAAGTTATAGCTGACAAACTCTGTCACACCATCTGCAATTACCTCACCTGCAGGGAAACTGTTGCTTGTTTCGTGATGGACAGACGTCGACTCATTTCTTTTAAAGTTGTTTTGCTGAAAGCTTATTGAATAAGTTTCTGCTCTCTTTAGCTTTTTAGTTGCTTAGCCACATCATTTATTTTTAGCTACTAAAAGCTCACATTCTGCTCCCAGTGTTTACATACAGTGAAAAACACACTCAGTAGATATGTAACTACTCAACACATTTGCTATGCACACCTCCGTGGACCAGCACATCTATCATCCTGCTGTTGTTGTTTTTTTCCTCCTCACTGTAATGCTCTCCTCTCTGTTTTGCTGATTGGCTGCAGAAGGTGCACCTGCACTCTTACGGTGGAGCATGGGGGTGGTCCAAAGACTAATCTTTAAATCTAATTAACTGCTACTGCTACTGTCTTTTCAGTGCTAAAGAACACAATCTGAATATGAATGCAATCTGTATAATGTTAATAAAATACTTAAACATTAGCAAAGAAAAAAAGGAATCTGATAAAATTCTAACCACTAGACTCCTGTGTATTTGTGGGGACAGAAATAGGTAATAGCAGTAAATCATAAATGTAGTCTGCCACTTCAGATGACAGCAGAAATACATAAAAAGTAAGAAATGATTAAATACTCATGATGTAGTAACTTCTACATGTAAATATGAAGTATGATGAGTAACAACTTAAGGTGAGATAAAAAGAAAAAGTAACATTGGAGTAAGAAAGAGGGATGTTAGACCAATTTACAGATAAATGTAAACTTATCATTATCCACTGATTCACTATTATGTCTCTTAGCTGTAAATATTATATCATCTTCATCTACACTGTTAAAAAAAAATCCTAGAAAAACAGTAATATTCCGGCAGCTGGGGCGCCAAAATAATACCATAAAATAACAGAAAAGAACTTTCTCATAAAAATACGGTTATTTTCAGTAATGACAATACAGTTTGTTGCCCTAATTTTACATGGGATTTCGCCTTTTTCAAGTGCTTTTAAACATTAAATTAGGAACATTTTAATGTGATTAAACAATGAAATTACCTATAAACAAGGTCAATGAATGCGGCAATAAGAATAATAATACTTAAATGTACAGAAATATACAGTTGGTTTAAATAATAATGGATTGCATGCCCTGGGACCGACTGACAGAGGCAAGGCTGCCATATCGCACCAACGGCCCCTCTGGCCATCACCAGTAGGCGGTAGGTGAAGTGTCTTGACCAAGGACACAACGACCGAGAGTGTCCGAGCCGGGGCTCGAACCGGCAACCTTCTGATTACAAGGCGAACTGCCAACTCTTGAGCCACGACCGCCCTAAATAGCAATAATAATAATTATTATTTGATGTAAAAAAGGTTTATGAGAATCATTTTATATATTTTTCCATAGCATTACATTTGAATTTAACAGTTCAATCTTTCAAATAACGGACAAATATTTGTGAAATCATGATACATTTGTGAATGTATTTTAACAATCTAAATATGCATATGTACAGACAAATACATTTAAAAAACAAGAAGATTATGTTTTATTACATTACAGTGATTTTACGTTAATTTACATTTGAAATGTGAAATCACAGTCTATTTATGTAAATTTAATGATATTCTAGAAGAACACAACACAACTGTAAAATACACTGTACAATACTTTTATATTAGGATTTTTTTTTACAGTGTACACATGTGTTAATTATGAGTGAAGTGCTTCTGAACAAGGCAGATCCTTTCTGATTTGCTCCTCATTTGTTCATTAGAGACTAGGCGAATGTTCATGCACCTTCTTAAACAACAGCAAAGTGTTGATATTTGGTTGATGAGACTGTGGTGAGTGAACCAGTCCAGTCCAGCTATGAGTCAAAAAAGCAAGACAATAAGACAAAGAAGTTTAAATGGTCTTTAGAGCCAACAGTTTATACTAATCCTCTGATGGTTCACCAGCATGTCGTTTTATATAGTATTATGAAATTATAGTTTTTATTGTATCTTGATGCTCAATCATCCAATGATGACACGTTTCTCCCTTTGGAAACGTTGCATCCAAATGAGCAGAATCAACATTTTGGGAGTTATTCTTGTAGTAACTGTCTTGGGGTCTTGGAGTAATTGGGCCTGAGTGTGGCTAACAAGTGAACTCTGCTTTCCAAAAAATGTCACTAATGACAGTTAATTCATGATTTAACAATGGGGGGCAATTAGTTTTTTTTACACAGAGCTAGTTTGGTAGAAGAAATCAGAAAGAGGCCAAATACTTTTTTCATGGCACTGTACATACAAGTCTGCCTTTGGGATGAAATGAAATAATAATAATTTGTTCCATTCTCTTCCAGATAAGTTTCCCATCATCGCCCACATTAGGCTGAAAATATCTTACAGTTTCAGCACAAGAGCAGAATAAAGAAACTGCTCTTGCTTTCATGCTATTACTGCTGTGCCACACATTTACTCTGTGACAGTCAATGTATCAATTAAGAAGCAGGTGTCTCTATCGCCCGTCTTTAAGGAATTACCTAATTCACTGGTGTCATTATCAGAAATGAGGCATCGTTTATTTGGGCTTTTTATGGTTCTGACCAGATAAGGCAAAAATTCGAGGGAAATATTTCACATCTGTGAGTGTGGGATCAAAAGAAGACCTCCTTTACTTCCCAGAGACTAGAAGGCGTGACAGGTTCTGACTGCATATCCCAAAGAGACCACCCTGCAGAGAGGCTCTTATCGCCACTGCCTCAGACGTCTGTCGCCATCTACTGTAAGTACCGTTAAGAGTGTCTCAGTGGGGGTCCGTGGACTTTTGAAATTGGCTCTCTGTTAGTGCACCCGTCCGAGAATACTAATGTCAGGAGCTCTGTGCAAGCGCTGCATACTGAAGTCAGCCAAATCGGACTGCATAATTGAAGGGCATATAAACATTTGCAAGTTACAATACTCTTGTATGGTATACTGCACTCTTTTTATATTAATATAAAACGAGCTAGCTTGATTGAACTTTCCAGATGAATTAAATGACACGGACAAACACCTTTTAAAGGTCCTCTCAGCAGTGAGCAAAAGAGCCATCACTAAGTACAGGACACAGCCACAAGCACCTTGTTTATTAACGGTGCTGAAGAGCTGCATACTCAAGAGCAGCTGACATATGCAAGAAGACTTCAAAAAGAAGTGGGAGAGAAAAGGTGGGAGCAATGGCGCTTATTTACCTCTTGAAACAGACTTAAGCTAATCGTGTGAGTCGGAAGAAAGAGTTTCTCTTTTATGGACTTTTATTTCTTTTTTAAAAAAATTGTGAATCTCATCCCTATTTTAGCTGTTGACGCATTGTGTGTTTGTGGTGTTGGTTTATTTATTTATTTGTGTAAAATCTAAATTTAAAAAAGCAAAAAAAGAGCCCAACCTCTATTTCACAGTCATACATGATGCTACAGACTTCTGAACTTTTAAGAAAATCTGCTTTTGTTTTTCTTTTTAAACTTGACTTGAGATAAACTTTATTCCTACAAGGGGGGAAAAAAAGGTTCATTACTACTTATGGTCCTCCTGGACTTACACTACCTGGTGAGCAAATGTGGAGCCGGATGGACCTGAGGGGATCTTCCTGTTAGGAAGTATATGTGTGCCAAATGAATGTTAAAGCCCATAGTATTTGGTTTAGACCTTGAAAAATAATTCCTTTGTCTTTTTATCCCCCCTGTTCAGCCTCATGGGCAGCCTCTGGAACTGCTCCAGGGTCAGCATCCTTTCATCTTTCACAGCATTATACAACTTTACCACAGGATGGCGTTGCTGTGCTGCAGCACAGCCCAGCTGATCAACCACAAAAGTAGTAGCCCTGCAGTCAGTCACTCAGCAGCTCGGCCAATTGGATCACAGGGGCCACATCAGCACTTAGGAAGCAGCTACCTACACTGCCTGTCTCAGTCTGCTCCCCTACACACACACACACACAAAGTATATTCACTTTAAAAAAACAGGCGTATCCATGCCGACCCTCATTACCCTCTGTTAAAAGACAGTTTATGAAGCAGCTGCATTGTTTTGCTGCACTTTTACATGGTTAGCTTGACGAGCTGGATTTCACCAGCGAGCCTGACTTAGTCAGTAGCACTTTGAGATACAGTAGATAGCCATTCCAGACACATCCCATGAGCGCACACACTCTCGTGGCTTCTACACAAGGTCTGGCAAATGAGACACAAAAGAACCAGACACACTGACACACACTCATCGCTCCCCTTCTTCCCGCCCCATGCAGTTAGAAAACAAGATGTGCCGATACAGGGAGGATGTGCAGCAACCCGGCTGGTTGACAACAAAGCTACCCCTGTCTTATTGCTGCAGCACATGCACACCAATGATCCTTGTTTTCCACGGTTCTGTGTTTGTTTGATGAGAGAGGGGCTGGGAAAGGATCGGTGTTTGTACTTTGCATTTAAATTGGCCCCCAGACTGTGCATGTTTATGCACACATCGCAATGGTGAATTTGTATTTTGAAATAAAAATTCACCACTTTTACATTCGAGCTGTGACAGTTTATTGTTAATGCCATTTTCCAGGCACTGGGGACAGTTCGCATAATCCTAATATGCACCAAAAATAAACTGAACATGGCTGATGACAATTCATCATTTAATCTACCTTTCTAAGAAGAACATCCAATCTGAAACGATATCAAGAAATGTCAAGAAACACCTGCTAATCACAACACACACACACAGTTACAACACTGTATGAAATGCACACTGACATAATCTCACTGTCATGGTCATTGCACGCTGATGGGCGCCTTACAGTCAACGTGAGAGCAACACGGCGTTAATTTAAACAAATGTTAATCTTTGAAACTCGATGCCACCACCACCGTCACCAAAATAAGATTAGCAATTTCGAGGAAGGACAAAAGCTGCTGGACATTTTGACAGTTCCAAGCTCTGAGAACCTTCTGCTGTGTGTCACTGTGTACAACAATAGTCTTTATATATGAGAAAGACTTGATGAATGAAGGAGAAGCACAATCTAATATAGGACAAACGCATCACATCTTTTTGTGTGCATGTGTGCGTACGCGCGTGTGAACACACAATGTTTATGAGGCGATGTGATTGATGAGTAAATCCAAGCACAAGTGACAGTTGAATAACATTATTCACCTTAGCGTTGCCCTCCGCCGGCGCCGCGGCTGGTGGAGTTATCGCCGCTATCATTAGTCAAGTATGAAATTGTGGTGATTCTTTACATGAAAACAATCTCTACTTAGAGAATGGAGATGAGTAATGGCAGACTGGGAAAAGGTTGTCTGGGAAGAATATTCTTCTGGCCTCGTTAAGGTGTGATTTTCTCCCTTCCAACTAGCGTGGAGGATTTCTGCAAATAGGAAAAGCCCATGACTGCGAAAGTACAACGGGCAGACACGGATGAGCACGAATTCACCCAAAGTAGATGTGGGAGATGGAGGAAAAGGGGTGGAGGGGGAGGGGAGTCTTTTTCTGTGTGTCAGGCCTAACTCTAATTATGGCTTCGTTAATTAGTGTATCTCAACGCCGACTCGATTGGAAGGATGTCACTTAGCTCAGCTTTTTCTCTCTTCCCCCATATCCCTTTCCTAAATCACAGTTGAGCTCATTCCCGCTTTGCTTTTCCTTCCCCCTCCTTCACTCCTCCTTCCGTCCTATCCCATTCCTGCCCGCATGTCTTGACAGCTCATAAGGCAAAGCAGCATATCAAAGCAGACTGCGCCCTCGTAGCCCTTAACCAAGCATCTTTTGCTTCAAATTGCTTCCTGAGGAGAGAAAGGAATGAGATAAGAAAGCAAAAAAAAAAAGAGAGGAGGAGGAGGATGAAACGGGGACACACTGAACGGTTCCCTCGACAAGATGGAGAGGAGTGGAGAGAGTAAAAAGTTGAAATGTGTAACGCTGGCAGTTGCCCTCATTACTCTAAGGTGTTGGTCTCTGAGAGTTGAGGTGAGAGATGTCAGCCCTGCACGCCCTGCCCAACCACGTGGAGAAATTATACTCCCGTCTCAGTGATGAGATCGGGGAATAAACACGTGACGGTGCCGCAGATTGAAGTCCTCCGTCTGTATTTACTGGAGCAGAGCTGTTGGCACACACAGAAGCTCTGTGCATGCGCGACCAAGAACGCCACGATTTTTCAACTCTGAAAACTATCCCCCCCAACTCCTAAATTCAAATTCTTGTCGTGGCTGCTATTCAAGCTCAGCAGCACTGCAAGATGCTGCATAAATTAAGTCGCTGGAGGGAGTGAAGATGAGGAACAAGCGCCGTCTGCCTCTGCCGGATCGTAATAACTCCTGGAGCCTTGTTGGCTGAGAAGAATCCCCCATTGAGACCAGGGCCACACCTTCCACTCTGTGGATCATCATTAAGGTCCACTGTTTCTCCACTCCCCAACTTTGCATAGTAACCCATAACTAAGCAGAACCTGCTCAAAAGAGACAAAGTAGAAAACGCTGGTGTGTTTTATATGTGCATTTTTATAGTTTATACCAGTCTGAGGGAAGGCAGCAAAGGTTGGGAAAGAGGGTGAGGGAGGGGTGCTGTTTGGCTGTGCCCCTGATGTCCGAGGCAGCCGTAGTGATTGCATTGCTGACCCCTCTCTTTCACCTTTCGACTTGTCCTGCTGCTTTGTAGAGACAAACACTCTGAGCTTGCGCTTGTCTCTGTTTACTAGCTGCCTTGGAACCTGTTATTTTCTACAGCCCTGTTGTTCAGATACTCTGGAGAAGAAGATGAAGGAAAAAAAAAAACTTGCGGGCGTGGTCCTGATCGTGGCCAGGCAATCAAAGGGGTGGAGAGTGGCGGGAGACATGGGGGAGAAAGAGGGGGTATAACAGGATGTGTGTTATTTCAGACACGCTGCTTTTCAGGCTAACTGTACCCTCATTGTTCTAATGCTGCCGGTAATGACTTCACCAGCTTCCTGTCACGTGATAAAGGCTGTACCAGTGCTTAGGTGATGCAAAAAGTCTCCCTGGTTTGGAAGGATGAATGACATCACTACGATGTTTGGCTTCTTTGTTTCCTTTTCACTATCAAAGCGCGTCTGTTCCATCCTTTTAGATTGGGTTAAATTGATTAGGTATAAAAGTAAAACTGCAAAATTAGATCAAATATGTGCTAGAAATACTTGATGGTGCGGTCACCATCAAATATTTCTTCCACCTTTACTGATCCATTACTGAAGGTCAATATCAATCTCAAGCTGAATGGCAACACTCTACAAATGCCCTTAATAGACCTGCTCTGATGCCCACTCAGTCTGTGTTCTCTGTTTGCATTCACTATAGAGCCAAATCCTGATAGAAGCCCCTGCATGGTGTCAAAATTCAACAGGGTCCTTATTCTATCAACAATCTCAGAATTTACCTTCTACTCTATAAATATTGGGCAATATCAGTTAAACTCTTTCACCTGTCTGGAGAAATATTCCAACAAAAGCTGGAATGTTCATATGTTCCTAATTTAGATCTTTTCTAATATCCGTACAATAATGCATCAGTTAAAACAGTTTTCATCTGCAAACCGAACATTATCAAAAAGATAAATGGAACCTACACCCGCGTTAGCAGCAGCAGTAAACCTGGCATCTTCTGGCACCGCAGAATGTGAATGGGCTAATACAGTAATCTATGAGAACGTACAGTGTTTAACAATTTATTAGACCACGTCTCAGTGTAGTGTTTATGACACAGCTGCCCCAAAATTTAACAGTACTGGTAATTTTTTTCATTTTTCTGTAATAGTTAATCCAGTATGCACAAACACTTTAATAAAAATGATATTTTAATGGTTAAATATAATTATTGTCGTTGTTCAAGAATGTTTCAGACAATTATTATTATTTTATAAGATTCTAAATTGCAGTTATTTATGTGCATTTCTAGCCAGAAAATTAGTTTTAGTGGTTGAATCTCTCATTAATTTATGTGTGGATTTTGATAATTAATTTCTGCTTTCTCAGAGAAGTCCAGTGTGCTGGCTGACATTTGAATACAAAAACGTGAATTAAGTTTATTATGTGCCTAATAAACAACAATATAATTTTATAGCTTTAAAGGTTTTGAGAGATCTCTAAAATATTTGTTTTCTTGTGTTTATGACAGATGGTCTAATAGATTTGACGCCACTCGAAATTGAAGGCTATAGTTGAGGGATTTTAGTGAGGAAAGTCGGGACTCATTACTGAAAAGTTCTCAGCCCTTTAACGCCAAGAGTATCATATTTGAATTCTTGAGATCTCTACATCATCAGTGTAATTTTTTAACCCTAACTCTAATCTCCTGATATCTTTTTGGTTTATTAAGATAAACAAACTGATTGCACGAAAATGTAAAAAAATGTGAAAAGCCAATATACAAATGAAAACTCATATATGCAAATTGACATCGCTTTTTAAAATCCTTTTGTGTGTGTGTAATTTGTCAAAGGTTTAATAAACACTCCATTTTAAAAAAAACACTGAATTTTATTTTCTGGCAATTATTTCATGGTTTACAGGGTTGAATAACTTCATGGGCTATTCAGCAAATAAAATACAGATGATAGAAAGAGAGAGATACTGTAGAAAGGCGGGTTCAATTGCCGCTCCAATAGAACAATTTCAAAACAAGGTGAACCAAACTAACCCAGTGGAAATGCTATAATCAAACGAAGACAACCAATCATAGCTGGATAACAATTACTTTAATTGTTATCTTCAGAACCTACAAAACAAAATAAACAAGAAAACTAAAAAAGGATAACAGCAAATAATCCATGACTGCAATCATAATTCCTGAATCAGATAAACTGGAGTAAATAACAAGGTAACAACTATAATAAAAAAAATAGCTGCAGAACTTTCTAAATAATTAAGTTTAGCTTCTCTGCTAAGATACAGTAGCTAGCAATAAAACGTGGACCACTGCTGATGCAATAGGACAACAAAAGAAAAAACTCTGCCTGCTTGTCCTGTTCTGCCCAGAAACAGAGAACGCACAGGCTAAAAAGCCTGAGAATACAAGTTACTGAGAGCAAACTTAGAAAAGACCAGACTTCATTCTAACAGGAGCCAAAATCACAAATTTCCTGTTGTATGCGGACCGCACTGAGGCTGAGGCTCTCTGTAGTTACGACACACACCATTAAAATGAGTGGGATATGCAGTGGCAGGCAGATAGTAATAAAGGGAAAGGACAATGACAGCACTTTTCTCCCTGTGAATATCTACAACAATGGGACAGTCATGTTCCAGCACAGTGAACCAAACCGCAGCCCCGTCCAAGATGACTTTAACACCATAATACCCAAAGGGACAGATGCGAGGAGAGAAATGTAGAGCAGAAGGAGAGTTAGAGTAGACCTGAGTCTCAGAGAAGAGCAGTTGGAAGTGCAGGTAGAGGACCAAGGAAATGATTTAGCACAACACAGGGCAAACAGCAGGAGAGAAAGGCGTATTACATCATAGAGAGTCTTTCTCTGCAAGCGGTGAAGCTGATAGAACTCAAAGAGATGATACTCTCCAATCTTCCCCCCACAGAAACTTACCAGCATCTAAAAGATCAACTGATCCTTATAAAAAATGAGTTCAACACCTCACTGCTGGAGCTGAGAGTGGAATTTCAAAACCTCCAACAAGACAGAGACACTGTGAATATTGAGCTTAATGCAGTATGAGTAGAGCCCTACCCTCAGATACTAGACAATAAACAGCCTGAGAGAAAGCAGCTCAAGAGAATCAAAGCCAATCGGCTGTGATTGAAATCAGTATAGAGTAGACCGCCGAGTACTCAGCTACCAGACATCCATCTGGGACCATCAAAACCCCAGCCTCAACTAATGAATCCTCACCCACAACCACCAGCAAACCAGACAAATCCGCATCCACTTTCATAGAGAGCTCCAGGGAAACATTGTCAGCACACATACACTGATGCAGACTTTAAACATCTTAAGAATTTTCCAAATGCATTCAGAAGAACGACAAAGTCCACTGAGCCACTACACATCATCCACACAACTTCCTCTTCTCCAATACAGTCATGTTCAAATTCTACTAAAAGAGTTTGATTTTGTTACCAAACATCTATCAGCTCCAGCTATGCATTAATAACAGATTTCCAACAGCACAACTTCAGCATCTGCGACCTGGATCACTACACAAAGACACAATGGACCAGCTGACCAAGAGTTCCAAGGATGCTGCTCTTGTATGTGACCGAGGCAGTCCTCGACAACAGACAACAAACGCTAAATGCTACGAAGAACAGTTTCCTGTGTATGTTAAGCAATGCTCCCTGGAAAGGCTGCCGTTCACTCTGTTCAGGTTGTCAGTATATTCAGTATTTAATATAAAATAATGTCGAAATGCAAAGGTTTCTTGGCAACTAAGCCACAGCCAAGACACATAAAGGGTTTAGAGAGTTTCTGTAAAGAGTCTAGAATCCCTCCTGAGATGTGTTCAAACCTGGCAATCGTCTACAAGAAACCTCTTACTGTTGCGCTTGCCAACAAAAGTATCTCCTATCAAATACTAAGTCATGTTTTGCTTGGGGATCAAATATTTATTACACTCATGTTTCTGGATTTTGGGTTGATATTCTGTCTCTCTCAGTTAAAATATAAAATTAGAGACCATAAAAATTAGAGACTGTTCATTTCTTTGTAAGTGGGCAAACTTCCAAATTCAGGAGGGGATCAAATCATTATCATAAACTTATTGATTCTTCTTCAGCTCCCACTGATTTATCTGAGAAACATAATAACATGTTTTTATTCACTCCCTCCTTTTTGATCTGCATATTTGCTCTGCTTTTAGTGCAATGTTGGTCAATATTGAAATTAACTAGCTGCATCTCTTTGTTTCTAAATTTACTGATCATAAATGTTGCCCTGTTTGTGGCTGAGAGAGTTGCTGCTGACTTATGGATACTACAAGTCCACTTCTGGACTCCATTACAGCATTGCATTTCTGATGAAGACGAAAATAGATTTGCAACAGACCAACAGATTTGAGAGTTGTCATGAATAATCGAGGAATTATGCAAACAGATTGTATGTAAATGTCAACTTGACCTGGTTCAGTCAGAAACTGATAGCAGACCGACTCTATCATATTCCTGCTGTGTCACTGCTTTATCACCATCTTGACACACCAAAGTCATTTTGAAGATGCCAACTGACTGCAAGCGATCTCTGGTCCCCATCTTTGACTCTTTGAGCCATTTTAAATGCAAGGTGATTCCATGTTTTTTGCACATGGCTGCATTAATTTTGGTCATTCAGAACAACTGTTTTCCCTAGCAAGACTTATGAAGCTTGGCTGACGGACATTTCACCATCGAGTTCTACGTCATAATGTACCTTGGTTGGATGGTTGAAGAGGGTATAGTTCATCCAGCAAAAAAAACCCCAAACTATCCTAGCTGTACTACTGTACAGTGTCCTGCCCCTTATTGTTTTTATTGTTATTATTGTATTACATTGTTGCTTTTTAATGCCATTTTTATATTGTTAAGCACTTTGTGCAGCATCGGCTGTTTGAAATGTGCTATATAAATAAATTTGACCTTGACCTTGACAACAAAGGAACTTGTATATTTTGTGAGTTCAGTAGGATATTACAGGGATTTTTGCAGAAACTAAGTATTACAACTATCTAATCCAATTCAATTCAATTCAATTCAATTCAATTTTATTTATATAGCGCCAAATCACAACAAAAGTCGCCTCAAGGTGCTTCATAGGTACAGAGAAAAACCCAACAATCATATGAGCCCCTATGAGCAAGCACTTTGGCGACAGTGGGAAGGAAAAACTCCCTTTTAACAGGAAGAAACCTCCGGCAGAACCAGACTCAGGGAGGGGCGGGGCCATCTGCTGCGACCGGTTGGGGTGAAAGAAGGAAAACAGGATGAAAGACATGCTGTGGAAGAGAGACAGAGATTAGTAACAAGTGTGATTCAATGCAGAGAGGTCTATTAACACATAGTGAGTGAGAAAGGTGACTGGAAAGGAAAAACTCAATGCATCATGGGAATCCCCTGGCAGCCTACGTCTATTGCAGCATAACTAAGGGAGCATTCAGGGTCACCTGGTCCAGCCCTAACTATATGCTTTAGCAAAAAGAAAAGTTTGAAGCCTAATCTTGAAAGTAGAGATAGTGTCTGTCTCCCAAATCCAAACTGGAAGCTGGTTCCACAGAAGAGGGGCCTGAAAACTGAAGGCTCTGCCTCCCATTCTACTTTTAAATACTCTAGGAACAACAAGTAAGCCTGCAGTACGAGAGTGAAGTGCTCTAATAGGGTGATATGGTACTACAAGGTCATTAAGATAAGATGGGGCCTGATTATTTAAGACCTTGTATGTGAAAAGCAGGATTTTGAATTCAATTCTGGATTTAACAGGAAGCCAATGAAGGGAAGCCAAAATATGCTCTCTCTTTCTAGTCCCTGTCAGTACTCTTGCTGCAGCATTTCGGATTAACTGAAGGCTTTTCAGCGAGTTTTTAGGACATCCTGATAATAATGAATTACAGTAGTTCAGCCTGGAAGTAATAAATGCATGAACTAGTTTTTCAACATCACTCTGAGACAGGATATTTCTAATTTTAGAGATGTTGCGCAAATGGAAGAAAGCAGTCTTACATATTTGCTTAATATGTGCGTTGAAGGACATGTCCTGGTCAAAAATGACTCCAAGGCTCCTCACAGCATTACTGGAGGCCAAGGTAATGCCATCCAGAGTAAGAATCTGCTTAGATACCATATTTCTAAGATTTTCAGGGCCGAGTACAATAACCTCAGTTTTATTTGAATTAAGAAGCAGAAAGTTAGCGGCCATCCAGGTCTTTATGTCTTTAAGACATTCCTGCAGTTTAACTAATTGGTGTGTGTTACCTGGCTTCATGGATAGATAGAGCTGCGTGTCATCTGCATAGCAGTGAAAATTTATGCTGTCTTCTAATGATGCTGCCTAGGGGAAGCATGTATAATGTAAACAGAATTGGTCCCAGCACTGAACCCTGTGGAACACCATAATTGACCTTAGTGTGTGAAGAGGACTCTCCATTTACATGCACAAATTGGAGTCTATTAGATAGATATGATACAAACCACTGCAGTGCAGTACCTGTAATACCTACAGCATGTTCTAATCGCTCAAATAGGATATTATGCTCAACAGTATCGAACGCTGCACTGAGGTCTAGCAGGACAAGCACAGAGATGAGTCCACTGTCAGAGGCCATAAGAAGATCATTTGTAACCTTCACTAAAGCTGTTTCTGTGCTGTGATGAGCTCTGAAACCTGACTGAAACTCTTCAGATAAGCCATTCCTCTGCAGATGATCTGTTAGCTGTTTGACAACTACTCTTTCAAGGATTTTTGATATGAAATGAAGGTTGGAAATTGGCCTATAATTAGCTAAGACTGCTGGGTCTAGAGATGGCTTTTTGAGTAAAGGTTTAACTACAGCCAGCTTGAAGGCCTGTGGTACATAGCTGATTATTAGAGATAGGTTGATCATATTTAAGATTGAAGAATTAATTAATGGCAGGACTTCTTTGAGCAGTTTTGATCTGTCCAAAAGAAAGGCAACTTTTTGTGCAGCGCTCCAGTATTGACAACTCCATGATTGGATCATCCCTTTTCACTTCAGGTAGATGCTAGCCAGATGGGGGTAGCTGCTGCTCTTCGACAAGCTGTTGACATGGGACTGGTATTTGATATGGACACCGTAAGTCTTTGACTTTTCTCACCTCTCTGCAGTGTCCAAACCAGAGACTGATAAAATAGACCCACTGGTGTGATACATAAAATTTTCAGAGCAAAGTGGTGACATCAGTGACAAGTGCATATGCATACAGGTTATTGCTTCCTTGTCTCCTATTCCTTTGTAGTTTGCGACCTTGTTGCCAGGTTGTTCAGGGTTTGTTGGTAAATGGAAGTGGATGGCAAGGATCAGCTTAGTTTCACTTAGTTCACTCGTTGAAGCCACATAATTCTGCAGGTAACACAGTAATGTTAAAATGTATGTAAGTAGCCTATTATGTTTTATTTTAATTTGGTTTGAGTTTTAGGACTCCATTCTTGCGGAGGGGGTGTGATGGCCCTCAGCCTTGGTCTGTGTTTGCAGTGACCATTTGTCCCTCTGTGTTGTCTTGCAGGTTCCTGGTAGGTAGAGTTTATTATTGTATTTGGGGGCAACAGGTTATTCTCCCTGGAGCATTTAAGAGGTGGCAGTTTCCGCTTTTCTATCCATGGTATTTGCTTCGTTGGCTTCAGCCTGATTATTTTAGCTTCTACCCTCCACAACATCATACACCTAATATTTAAACACTCATTCAATTTCGGACGCACTGATAACACTGACTAACACACCTCATAACATGTAATTATGGTTTTTTAATCTCTTGGTTAATAATGTTGTAAATTTTGGTTAAAGCTGTGTCTCTCTCATTATGTGTCATGACACAAGAGCCAGACAATGACAGTAAGCACTTGCAAATCCTCAAAAATCTGAAATATTTACAATTAAGTAAAGAAGTTAAAAGGAAATCCAATTTCAGATTCATAAATTATTCAACTTGTTTTTGAGTGTAGGTTATTTCCTGAAATTTGAGCTTAAGGTCTTATAGCAGCCATTTTCCACAGTGAAGATAAATTAGTCCCTAATAATTAGACGCATATGTGTGGGCACTGGGATATCATAGAAGGTATTATTCAGGATCATTAATTCAAGGGTTACAGAGTTTCTTTTGAAATAATGTGTCTTAAGTAAAAGTCACATTGAAATGATTACATTTATACCTTATACACTTTAATAGACCAATATGTTTCACTATTGTTTGGATGTTCATAGTTTGGAGGTTTTATGGCTTTCTACAAAACACTGACCGTATTTGGCAATAGTCAAGTTGTTCAAGGTTGGGCAAGAGGTTAAACGTGAAAAAATTAAACCCACCCACATCGACAAGATTTAGAATTAAAGTTGACAACAAAAGAACACAAAACTTCTCTCAGAAGTGTGGAGTACTAACGCTATTTAACTTTAATTTAATATTACAGCCCACTTAAACCCACTAAATGTATAGAGTAGTAATCAATCAATTTAACCAAGAGGCATGTACTACGAAGCAAGATTAATGGGTTAGTGTTCTAGGTGAAGCTTTAAGTCGGATTTTCTTTGCCTCTAAAGTGGCGCTGTTTTTATCTGGCTAAACCACCATGGCCATAAGACGCACACACAACTTGGTTGGGAGCAGGTTGTGTTCAGAGTTTTGGTAAATGGTAAATCGCCTGTATTTATATAGCGCTTTACTAGTCCCTAAGGACCCCAAAGCGCTTTACATATCCAGTCATCCACACACTGGTGATGGCAAGCTACATTGTAGCCACAGCCACCCTGGGGCGCACTGACAGAGGCGAGGCTGCCGGACACTGGTGTCACCGGGCCCTCTGACCACCACCAGTAGGCAACAGGTGAAGTGTCTTGCCCAAGTGTCTTACCGATACTGTCCAAGCCGGGGCTCGAACCGGCAACCTTCCGATTACAAGGCGAACTCCCAACTCTTGAGCCACGATCAGTTTTGGGTTAAAGTTGGCTGGTCGTGCCACATTTCCACTAATTCTTATTTACAGCATGTTTTTAAGTGCGATCAAATAATCAACTTAATTAAAAAAAGGTTTATTTAACTGCTGTAAATAACTTAAATAACCAGATTAACAATTTTCTGCAGCATTAAAGCCTTTACATACCGGACACGTAAAATCCGTGTGGATATTTTGTGTCTTAAAAGTAATTCTCAGACTCACCTGTTCTTACTGAAGCCGTTCACACTGATTGCATAATTTCGCTTGATGAATTTGCAGCATTTATATTTCCAAATGAAGCTTGATTTTTCACATTTTTCACACCTGAATAAAGATAGCTGACCAATTAGATCGCTGTATTGTGAAACAAGTTGCTCATGTATTGAATACAAATAGTAAAATCACACTATTTTACCTCAGACACACAGCTAGTTGTTGTTCTGGGTCAATCAGCTCTCTGCAATTATTTCTCTGTTTTCTCAGATGTGGTGCCAACTCTGCCAACAAGAGCCCACACTGCCCCACTGACATCCTGAAATATGCATGATAGTGGTCATGATACTGTACAGCTTCAACTCCTGGATCAAACCATGACATTCTCCCTGCTGTTGCCTTTTTATGAGAATGAACCGAGAATCTCCGTGTCTTCTATTTCTTGTTTAGAAGCATCTGGACTAGTTCATCATCACTTGTGCTGACTTCATTTCTTTCACAGTGGTGTGATTTTTGGGACAAATTTTCCACAAAAATGTAACGAGTTCGGTGTGTCTGTACTTTACAAGGCAAGTTCAGATGTGGAAAAATTACAATTTTGTGTTGCTTTTTTGCAACATGCTCGATCTATAATGGACTTTAATCTCTTTTCTTATTTTCAACAGTGTTTCATTTTCACTGTTACATTTTTTTCTGTTCTTTATAGATATCGAATCAGCATTTCATTATCACCATCTGATAATGTCTCTGACTGGAGTAGGTGGCACTTATAGGAATCCTTTTGTGTGGAAGAAGCATTAAGTGACTCACGAAATTCCAATTTTTATGTGAGTGTGCACAAAGCCTGAAGCTTAACAGAGAAAGTTGATAAACCTTCCTTCACAGTATACCCTTCTGGTCTCGAATCTGAGTTTGGAGACACATTAGCAGCACAGTTATGGATCAAAATCAACCAAATAAGAGAACACTAAACTCATCAAACTACAACTATTTAAAAAAAACTACATTACCCACTGGAACAAAAACACATGGGTACAAATACAGTGCAATGCTTGTGTTGTCCTTGGGCAGTCACAGAGCACCTGTCTACCTGCAGAAAGTGTTTGTCATCAGATGGAGGGAGTGGACCAAATATGTGATCGAACCAGTCTGTTGGCTACTCTTCATTGTGCTGTAGTTGGTCCATCTTCCAGCTGTTGAAATGAGCAAAATTACAACATACACTCAAAAAGTGATTCTTTGCCTTTATAAACATTAAATAAAGTTTTTTTTTAAAATTAAAATGTTACTGAAATATATGAAATCAGAGAATTGACAATTTGTTTAAATTATAATCATTAAGGAAAATATGCTTGTTGTAACCAGAATGTATACCAGTCAAATAAATTTCATTTGACCAGATTCCATTAAAATTAAACCTTTTACATTGTACATGTACAAAACATGAAACATTTGCATGTAATTCAGTTACTCCAAGTCAGTATTTTTGGTGTAAACAAGTATCCGTTTCAGCCACAGTGTACTTTTTTCTAATGGTGAATTTTGTTTTATTTTATTTTATGGTGTGAACTCTGCTGTTGCTCCCTTCCCTATTCCGGCTCACTTTTCATCCACTTACCTATGACCGATGCATGATCCATGTCCACTGAACTGCAGTTGGGATTTTGCATGACTCATGGGGTGAAAACCCTCTCCGTACACTGACCAAACGAAAACCAGTGCACAGACGGACACATTTGCAGGACCATAAATTACTGTATGACTGACCATCGTGTCACAGACTAACAGACTGGCTGAGTCTGAGCCTCTGACTCAGTCAGTGAGGCCCATTCTGTGAGATAAATAAAGGATTGCTAAATTTAATTTGAAGCTAAACACTAAGGAAAAGTCATATTCTTACACTCACACACGCACAACCTTGTTTGTCTTGTGTTTTGCTTTTGTTATGTTATTTTTTTTAAATTCAATTCAATTTCATATTATTATTGTAAGGTAGACCCTACAATAATTTAATTTAACAATAATTTAAGTATTATAAGTTTTATTGTAAGTTTTATGCTTCCAATGATCAGTGGTTCAATTGTTTTGTGCATACACTTAGTTTCATAATGTTCTTTAATTACTCTTATTTTATTTTCTGTTTTACTAGGATATATTGCTCCAAGACATTATTGATTACTTCCTAAATATAACATGAAACAAATTAATAACCACTTTCTTCACAAATCATTTCTGATTGACCCATTATCAATCATCCATCCATCCATCCATCTTCATCCGCTTTATCCGGGACCGGGTCGCGGGGGCAGCAGCCTAAGCAGAGAAGCCCAGACCTCCCTCTCCCCAGCCACCTCCTCCAGCTTATCTGGGGGAACACCAAGGCGTTACCAGGCCAGTCGAGAGATATAATCTCTCCAGCGTGTCCTGGGTCTGCCCCGGGGCCTCCTCCCGGTGGGACATGCCTGGAACACCTCACCCAGGAGGCGCCCAGGAGGCATCCTTGTCAGATGCCCGAACCACCTCAGCTGGCTCCTTTCGATGTGGAGGAGCAGCGGCTCTACTCTGAGCCCCTCCCGAATGGCCAGACTTCTCACCCTATCTCTAAGGGAGAGGCCAGCCACCCTTCGGAGGAAGCTCAATCACTTATCAATCAATTTGTTTTGTACTGCCATGTTTGTCATTAAGGCTCTAACAGGAAATTCTTCTGAAAAAATTCTTCTGTAAAAGTATCTGCGGTACTACATTGTGCGTCAACTGACAAAAAGGGTGAGTCATGGTAGACAATCAAACAGAGATTCATTATGTTTCAAAGATCATTGGCTGTTGCCTTTGTGTCCCAAACGGTCATTCATCTGAAGTTTTGATACCCATGGACAAGAGAACCAGTCCAGCTTGCACATGTGCACTGAGGTTGTAAACTGATAGACACTGTCAGCCCTGTCAATCGTTCATTTGACATTTGTATGTGGCGACCCGAGAGGGTAACGTGTGAGCTATGGATTGCATCATTCCTGGTTCCAACCTGGAGCCAGATCTGTTTTACATTTTTCTCTATTGTTTCCAGTAATCTCAGTACTGGCACTCTCAAATAAAGACTGTTTCTATAACTAATTTTATCTGTTATTGTTTGGTTGTTCTTCTTAATGATGCCAATAGCTGTTGAATTTGCACTTTTGCAATTGAGGATTTCAGTATTCTAAATGATACAGTATGTTCTCATCAGAACTTGAGATGATGCCTGGAATCTGGCCTCGGGCCGCCATCCCAGTTCAGGGGTTATAGCCCTCCATGCTCTGATTACCAGTGTGACTAATTTGGACTTCACCATAAGCATCTGTGCTGTTTATTCAGTCCCTTGTGCTTCTTGATCTTGTCATGCTCATTCTTTGTGTTGTTAATGTCAGATGGAATTGACACAACTATCACAACTGCCATCTTGTATTCCTTGTCAGCTACCACTATCTCTAGTTTGTAGCCATCAGCTACTTTTCAATCTGGAACTTCAAATCCCACAGGATATTTACTGTGTTGCTCTCGATCTCTTTCAAAGGTGTGTCCCATTGATACTTTTAATCCATAATTAGAGAAGATATCCCTGCACACTATCTCATTCACTCATGTTTGTCAGAGTATGCAGTCCCAGGTTGCATCTTAAATCCTGCTATGTGCTAGAATGTCTTAGGAGCATCTATGCACAGCCTGCGGCTTCTCAGCAGCTTCTGTGGAGCTGTTTTTAGGCCTCTGTCCTATCCTTCAGACTGTCCTTTCCGAGACACTTCTAGGATTTCTGAAAGTCAGCAGCTTCTTCTATCTGTCCATTATAAACCCCATGGAGGGGCTTGGTCTTCTTACTCCTCCTCCTCATCCCTATCTTTCATCAGCTGCCTCAGGCACTCTGATAGCAGTTCATCCCAGGGGTCCATCTTCCTGATGTATTCATGGATGCTCATTGTTTTATCCTGGATTGTAGCTCTGACAATCAATAATCCTCACCCTCACTCTTTTCTTTGCTCATAGTCTCAAGGTGCTGACTCTTACTTGCAACCCTTCAGCATTGGGGGAGGTTTCATATCTTGGTTTCAGTGGCATGTATCTCTTCTTTTGGTCATCTTATTATTCCAGCTGAGCATCTGATGAGTGTTAGGGCACGTGTTGAAGACTGAGATCTCGTTCCTACTATTGAGCTGTCTTGTCAAGACTAACCTTACCTTCTGGAAATATTGTGTTTGGCTGTGTCTGACCTTCTGACATTGTCATTGTGGTTCCCACTCGGCTGTCTGACACCGAGCTCCCTGCAGCTGTCCTGTGTGGGTGCTAATGTTATTCAACCTATTCAGTCCTGATCACCTTCCCTTTCTTTGCCATCATCCAGGATATCTTTATGTCCTATATGGTTGTGGGTCTTTCTGCCTGCAATTTTGTATTAAAGCCTGGCCACTGAAAAATATCTCATTCCTTTGCTTTGAGACTCTTGGCTTGTTCTTGCAGTTTTCTTTGGGTCGTTATCCATTTGCACCGTGAAGCGCTGTCCGATCAGTTTTGCAGCATTTGGCTGAATCTGAGCAGAGAGTACAGCCCTGTACATTTTAACAATTTATCTTACTTCTATCTGCAGCCACATCATCAGTGGACACCAGTGACCTGGTTCCACTGGCAGCCATTCATGCCCATGCCATAACATTGGCTCCACTAGGTATGCTTTAGATCATGAGCCGTTCCTTTCTTTTTCCATCTATTGCCGTCATTCTGGAGCAAATTCATCTTAGTGTCATCAGAGTTATTTTTTCAGAACTCCAAAGACTCTTTTAGATCAAAGTCTAATCTGGCCTACCGGAATGACCACCCACTCAACCCAGCTTTCATTTCAACCTGTCTGTGTGGCAGTTCTTTTCTGCAGTGGTTGGAGGTGTGGTTTATTTCTAATCAGCAGCAACTGCAACACCTTTGGCCAGTGTCCCTGAGCACTACAAAAGCTCTTAGAGCTTCCTTGCTGTGTGGCTTTCCTACCTGAGACACCTCCTTGCTTTGTTTCTTCTGGTAAACAACATAGCATACACGTCTTGCACTCACTTATAGCACTGATCATACTCAATATGATAACCATGGTTAGTTTATATTCTTTCTTTCTTTGTTTAATTTAAAACAAACAGTGTTTTAATTGGCATTTGTATGCATCAGCCTTTTTCTCGTGGCCGTGTGGTCCAGTTTGTGACACCATCACTTTTGACCGCATATCGAGACTTACAGAAGACAGTAAATTTAAAACCAGCTCTTTTATCTGCGTAATTTGCTATTGAGGGAGACAAGAGCCCTCATATGGCCATGAAACTGCTTGTCAATCAAATATCTAAGTCCTTTTGAGCCTCCAAAAATCGGGTATTATGAACTAAAATACCTTAACAGTTAATGCAATATTTTTGTTAAATACCTTGAATAAAAGCTTAAAGTCTGCACTTCAACAACAATCTGATTGCTTTACTTAAAATCCTTTGGCATGGTATAAAGAGGGCAAATGAATAGATTATATACAGTAAATGTCCCATAACTGCATACAAGGTGTCTGATCTATTTAAATTTGTTGCTATTATATATCATTATTATTTAACATATAATGTATTTTTGTTTTATCATCTCCATTCAGCTATAATGTCAATAGATATTAATTTTTTATCTTATATGAACCCTCTGTGGAGATGCCTATGGGTGGGGGTTGAGGCCTGTGCAGAACTGCAGCATAGACAGCTGGGACATCTATTTCCAAATATTGTTAAAAAATGACAAAAAGACAGGTGAAGAGAGTGAATCCTTTGTATACCATATATCCTCAACTGAAGGACGTTTCTGGATTCTTGTATCCCTCTATTCTCAAAAATTGAGATTATTTCAGTATAATATGCACACATGCCGATGCGCAGATGAATAAAACCAGCCCTTGTCTACCTACTGTCTCACAATGCCCAGCAGCAGACTGCAGCTTTGTTCTAAATCGGAGGATCATATCAAATCTTGTCATTAGGCTTTGTTACCAGGACAACAGCCTTGCTCCAGCATCCTCTGAGCCAAACTCTGTCAGGATGGCAGCAGCGATAGCAACAGCAAGAATAAACCTATAGATGAAAATAAAATAAACATGGGGCTAGAATTCGTGACAGAAAGCCTTCTTTTTCAGATGACCTGGCTTTTTTTTCTTTCACAGCGACCCAGGCCCAGTACTACTGACTGTAGTGGAATGTGATGAGCCTGTCAAGTGGAGAGCATCCGTATTCAGACTGTGGGCAGATGTACGCTCTTGTTTTTTTGCCCCTGATATTATGTGAGAAAGCCAAGGCTGTGAGTTCACAGCTCAGATAAAGACCTGAATAATTGGCACATGGTTATGTAATGTGAGCCATTGGAGTCCATACAGCAGTGTTGTATTATTCATTGCACTAGTGGAATATGTAAAAGCACAGCTCCAATCCCCTTTAGGTCTAATTAAAAGACTATCACCCACTTTACAATAGAAACTCCAGGGGATACAGTGTAATCACGTATTAATAGAATGATTACTAAAGAAATAAAGCTCCTTACGCTGATAAGAGCTGCTGAATTTATAGCACAAAGCCACTGTTAAAACGAATTCACATAGATTTCAGTCTTGTGATCTCAGTTCAGCTGAAAATTTGAGACCATGAAGAAGTCTTTGAAATGCCACAAAAAGAGTTGGATCCCACTCATAAAGGATTTGGATTGGAGGCTGAAATATTAGATGCAGATGGGCACCAAGGGTGTATTTATGCTTGCAGAGCTGTATTATCTTGATAGTCATAACCAGGGACTTGAAACACTGGGGGTTTAGTCCAGCCTAGATATTTTTACCAGATAATTACACAGTGCAAGCCATTTCAGAGTAAAATAAATATAAGATGCAAAAAAAAAGTGCGGTCTTCAAAAGAGTTTTGGTCAAGTGCGTAGGCGGAATTTCATTATGTGAAATCAAAGTGAACATAATGACTTCAATCAGACTTCTTGTTCAACTTCATTATCATTTTATCTTGAGAAGCAGGAGTGAAACCCTAAGAAAATAAGACTCGATGTTAATGAAGCAGTCACAGCTTCATTTGTATGTTGCCAGTTCTTTGTTCAATTTTTAAAATTGACCACATCTGTTCTCACAGCTTCTGCTTTAATTGTGTGACAGCAGATCCTTCTGAACTGTGACAAACTCTGGTAACTTGGTGTCTTATCTGTCTATCTGATATTCTGCTCTTCTTCATCTCACCAGCAGTTCTTATGGAGGCTCATCTGTTCTCTGTTCCCCCCTCTGTTGTTTTCCTTCTCTTCTGTCTGCATATGCCAGCAGATAATAATAACCTTTAAATTTTTGATGTGATAAGCATGTCTTATTTAACAATTTACTTCATAGTTACATATAGCAATATCAGTTTTTCTTCAAAAGAAAGAAAGAAATAAGAAAAGTTTCAAATTTTCCGCCAAATGAAATGTTTTATGTGTGTTTGCTTGGTTCAAGCACATTTTACTTCACTTCATGAAGTCTTCACTGGACAGACTTTAAATGTAAAGACATGGAAGATCTAAACATATGCTAGCACTGGACTGCACAGACTTTCCATCATACAAGAGTAGTTTGCCCTTAGAAAGTTGACACAGGGCTTAAATCATATTTCTACAGTGCATATTTTCTCTAAACACAGTTATCATTGGGCCACTACAGTCCTCTTGAGGTTGGCAAGATCAGCTCATATGATTTTAATGTAATCAAGCACACTAACTTATCTAACAGGTAATACATTATCTGAAAGGTACTCACACCAACATTGTTCTATTAGTCTCTATGCCCAAAACCAGCAAGTAGTGTTAATACAACAGCCTGAAATTGGGGAGAAATAGATCTTTATGTTTCTGCTTAATGTTTGTCTTTCAGCCAACCAATGAGCAGCGAGACAAAGATCTCACTCTATGCCCAAATTTATCAAAAAACTGGAATCTTAGGTTGCTCGCTTGCTCGATCTGGAAATATGGATGTACAGTAAATCTTGCAAGTATACTTTAGGTGCTTATAACTGGACCAAGTTTCCCTCTTGCTCTTAGGTTTTGTATCTAAAAATCTCAGTTTATAAATTGGGTTTAAAACACTTTGCATGTGGGTGTTTAAATCATCCTGATCAGGCCACATGTTAGACATGGGTACATAACACTGCAGGCTCCATTAATGCACAAGTACTAGATAAGCAATGTGTTATTTCTTTGTATTTTGCTATGAAATCTGTAGTCATATATGGAAATACAGTATAAAATAGGCAGAAATAGAATTCATACAATTTTAACAAGTGTGAAAGTCAGTAATTAGCATGATCACCTTTATTTTTCAATACAGCCTGAGCTCTTAAACAAGCTTTCATGTAATTTCTTAAAGTAGTCTTGAAGAATTGTTTTGCAGGCTTCTGTAAGGACATTGCAAAGCTCTTCTTTGGATGTTTCTGCCTTTTGTTATGTTCTCTTTTAAGATGATCCCGCACTGCTTCAATAATGTTGAGATTTGGGCTCTGGGGAGGTCAGTCCATGACTGATAGTGTCCCATTGTGTGTTTTTCTATCCAGGTACGCTTTACTACTAATGCTTTACTGCTTTGGTAGTGTGTCTTGGGATCATTCTGATGCTGAA
This sequence comes from Oreochromis niloticus, assembly GCF_001858045.2. Classification (NCBI taxonomy): domain Eukaryota; kingdom Metazoa; phylum Chordata; class Actinopteri; order Cichliformes; family Cichlidae; genus Oreochromis; species Oreochromis niloticus. The sequence goes on along the minus strand of NC_031977.2, from coordinate 7,752,636 downwards.
AAATGAAACATCTGTCAAATCAGAGACTTTCAAGATGGTATTGCATGATGGATCAAAATCTGTTGTTACTTTTCTGTGTTCATAATTCCATCAGTTTTGACGAGAAACTCACAGGTGTGTTTCTCTCCTTACATTCTCTGTGGATACTGAAAATCTGAACCAAAAAACTTCAAATTTGAACCTGTTGCCACTGGTTTTCAGCTCCTTTGTAATTTATACCTCAGCCTTTTCTCTTTGTTTCCCTTGATTAAGAATGGCTTCTTGACAGCCACCGTTCACTGAGACCATTTCTGATGAGGCTTCAGTGAGCAGTAGATGGATCACATGAATCTCATCTCTCAGATCTTGTATGTGTATGTGTGTGTTTTTTTTCTCACTTCTTCTTATGTCCTCAACTTGTCCAATTTCAAACAGGTTTTAAGAACACTGCACAGCATGCTAAGCACAAAATAGCTGAGATGCCAGTTTTTAGCTAATATCCTTTTTTTTAGTGCAAAAATACTGCTTTACTCATCTCAAACAGTTCTCATAGATTCATCCAGAGTAATCAAAAATATTAGACATAAAGACATGAGTGGCTCAAGACTTTTGCACAGTACGGTAGGTCACTTCATGATAATTCTCCTGACACCCTTCAGACTTTTGATTCATTTGAGAATGAAAAAGCAGCTCTGTAGTCAACTGACTCCAAATTTGACGATGTAGCTTCGCCCGCATTTAAGCACGTGTGTGCTGCTCCTGTAACTTTTTATGCTCCTGCTCTTCGAACCCAGGTTCTCAAAATTGAGTGCTGCTCGCATTCAGTTAAAGCTGACAATAAAGCACTGATCAGAGAGCATACCTAACCAAAAAACAAACAAACAAAAAAACCTCATAGTGCAGTAAACATTACAAATCTAGTTAACATGATGGTATTTGGTGTTTATCCTGTATTTCTGAATATACTGTGGCAGTATTGTGAGTGGGTTTATTTATGTTTCAGGTCACAGATCAGCTCATTTGTACAGGCACCAGGAACTACCATTCTTATAAAGACTCCAGCTATGACTAAACATTGGCTTGATTTAAAGGTAGGTCAACTTAGCACTGAGCAGGCTGTTGTTGCTACAGATTGTGGCATTGCTGCTGGCCTTCTCACAAGTGATGCTTACAGTTGATTTACCTTCAGCTTATAAAGTTTGTATTTGCTGTTGTTTGCACTAATAGTACTATTAAGGTCATGTTTTCATTTTAACTAGATAGTTTTGTAGTATTTTTCTTCTGTCTTGAAGGACATTTTAGCTCGATTTATTTTTCACTCTTTTTGCTGTATTACCCAATTTTAGATACTATTAGTTGCCACGCTGTTTGTTTCTGAGGTTTATTCGACTTACGTGTTATTAATGTATACAGACTTATCAGTTTTAATGGCTTGAGTCTGTTTAAAAACATAAATAAATAAAAGAAAGTAATGCAATTTGAAGCTATTGAAGGTTTTACATCTACTTTCTGTTTCATTTGTAGCATGGTGAACTTAACATGCCAGACTTAACAGTTATCCCCTCCCTGTCTCTGATGTCAGCACCATAGTCTCAACAGTGTTTTTCTTTATATGTGAAGCCAATTAGTTAAAAGCAGGGCTCTTGTTCAAGTGAAGTTTCTTTTTTTCTTCACATCCTACCAAAAAAAACTTTTTTATTGTCTTTATTTCATTTTATTCTCACTTTGAACTGATGGTTAAGGTAACGTCCATGATGTTGGTTCAGCTTTCACTTTCAAACTATTTTTCAACCAAGACTACATGTTGAGAAAAGAGTGCTTGACAGCCTGATGGTTATTCAACATGGAAATGTTTGATGGGGGTATCAACGCATCTCAAATCAACATGCGCCTTCTGCTCGACATAAAAAATTTCTGGTCTGAAGTTTGAACATATATAATGACTGCTGTAGAACTTTTCAGAATATATATATATTGAAAACAAGTCTGTCGACCCACTTTCAGGCTTTTGTTTCACACACTAAAGTCTGAGGGAATGTTTGAACTTGAATATCTCAAAAACTTATAAAGATAAAAGCCTGAAATCTGTCCCAATATGTGAGAAAACACAAATAAAAAACTTTGGAAACAAGCATTGCAGAAGAGGCAAACTCTGAATTATATGTAGTCAAATTTCACAATACTGTAAAATAAAACATGGTGAATATGTTTCAATGTGAAATTCACAAAAGGCACAAAAATGAAAAAAAAAAAATGTGTTCAAATTTCATGTAGGATTCACCAATTACGACAAGTTGTACCACAGAAAATAGAAATATCAGTAGATTGATTACTATCCAAAATTCTGGAGTTTCCTGGTCTTTCTCAAACTATAACTAAGAAAATAATCTAGCCTTTCTATTCTTGAGGCTTATGAGTGGCTTGCACCTTGCAGTGAACCCTCTGTATTTACTTTCATGCTGTCTTCTCTTTCTGGTTGACTTGGATATCAATACCTACCTCCTGGAGAGAGTTGTTCACTTGGTTGGTTGTTGTGAAGGGATTTCTCTTTACCATGGAAATTATTCTGTGATCATCCACCACAGTTGTCTTCCATGGACCTCCGGGTCTTTTTGCATTGCTGAGTTCACTGATTCTTTCTTTCTTTCTCAGGATGGACCAAACTGTAGATTTTGCCGCTCCTAATATTGTAGCTATTTGTTCGTGTTTTCGCAGCTTAACGTTGGCTTGTTTAATTTGCATGGAGAGCTCCTTTGACTGCATTTTGTCTGTTCACAGCAAAATCTTCCAAATTGATTTGACCTCAAATCAACTCCAGCCCTTTAATCTGCATACTTGAAAAAGACATAAGAAAGCACTCGGCCACACTTGTCCATGAAATACCCTTTGAGTCAATTGTCCAATTAGTTTTGGTCCCTTGAAAAAGAGGGTGGTAAATGTAAAGGAGCTGAAACTCCTAAATGTTAGGGTACCTGGGTCGTTGACCCTGTGTTTTCATTTATGGACTTTTGGACTTTAATTATTATGATGATCTGTTTCTTAGTCTTGGTTTGGCATAGTTTAGTTTTCTTGTGCCTCTTTGTTTCATCATTTGTCTTTCTAGCTCTTAGGTTCTTGGTCATTTAGTCTGTTGTGTTTTGTGTCTTGGTCTTGCCATTTGTTGTTCTTGTGTGTCCTCCCCAGTTAGCTCAGCCTTGTCTTCATGTTTGTCTAGCTGCTAGTTTCTCCAGTCATGTCTGTGTGTCTGTCTGGTTTTTCTCGCTCTGTCTCTCGTCCCTCGCTCTCTCCTCCCTCTGTTTCCTGGGTTTCGTCAGTCTGCGTTTGTGTGTGTGTGTGTTCCCCATACTTCCTGTTTTACTTTGATAGTCTCTTGATTGTCTGGTGTGTATCATGTTCAGCTGTGCTTCCCCAGGAGTGTTTTCCCCTTTGCCCTGATGTATTTAGTGTCAGCGTCTCCCTCTGTTTAGCGTCACCATCTCCCTCTTGCTGTGTGTCTTTCTCCATAGCAATTCTCTGTTCTAACCTGCCTATTAGTATTTACCAGTTAGCCTCCTGGTTTTGTTATGTTCTGCAAAACCAGCAGTAAACCTGTTGTCTGTAACTCTGCCTGCTGCACACAGCATGTCCTGACACTAAACCCGGTTTGAAAGCTGGGAGTCTACATTATGTCCATGTCCATCATATAAGTATAATTAGAATATGTTTCAGTAAACAGGGAAAAAACAAAACTTGTGTCAGTGTCCAAACCTCAACAGCTGTGGCTCTGACATCCCACCTGATGAAGACCCTGGAGCGGCTGGTCCTGGCTCAGCTTCGGCGCCTGGTGAGCTCATCACTGGACCCACTTCAGTTTGCCTACCAGCCTGGCATTGGAGCGGATGATGCCGTCATTCACCTCCTACATCGTTCCCTCGCACACCTGGAGACCGCTGGGAGCACTGTGAGAATCATGTTCTTTGATTTCTCCAGTGCCTTCAACACTATTCTTCCCTCGGTTCTGAAGGACAAGCTGGAGAACTCTGGAGTGGACCATCACCTCACTACCTGGATTTTGGACTACCTCACCGACCGACCACAGTATGTGAGGACTCAGGGCTGTGTGTCCGACAGGGTCGTCTGCAGTACGGGGGCCCCACAGGGAACGGTTCTGGCTCCGTTCCTCTTCCCCATCTACACTGCAGACTTCTCCCACAACTCCACCCAGTGCTTCCTGCAGAAGATCTCTGATGACTCTGCAATAGTCGGCCTCATCACTGATGGGGACAACAAGGAGTACAGAGGACTGACTCCAGACTTTGTGGACTGGTGCCAGCTGAACTACCTCCAGATCAACGCCAGTAAAACCAAGGAGCTGGTGGTAGACTTCCGCAGGCACATTCATCCTCCACTGCAACCACTGAACATCCAAGGTATGGACATCGAGGCTGTGGACAGCTACAGGTACCTTGGTGTTCATCTGAACAACAAACTGGACTGGACTCATAACTCAGACGCCCTCTACAGGAAAGGGCAGAGCAGGCTGTACCTGCTGCGGAGACTCAGGTCGTTTGGAGTGGAGGGCCCACTCCTGAAGACCTTCTATGACTCTGTGGTGGCCTCAGCCATCTTCTATGGTGTGGTCTGCTGGGGTGGCAGCATCTCTGCTGGGGACAGGAAGAGACTGAACAGGCTGATCCGAAGGGCCAGCTCTGTTCTGGGAGGCCCTCTGGAGCCAGTGGAGGTGGTGAGTGACAGGAGAATGGCGGCTAAGCTGTCATCCCTGTTGGACAACATCTCCCACCCCATGCAGGAGACTCTGACAGCACTGAGCAGCTCCTTCAGTGGGAGACTGCGGCACCCACGGTGTGGGACGGAGAGATTTCGCAGGTCTTTCCTCCCCACTGCTGTCAGACTCCATAATAAAGACTTTTGCAGTTGATCAAACACACAAACCCACACATGTGCAATAAGACTGCTATATGTGCAATTCTTCTTCTGACGAAGTTGTATTTTTGTATTTTCCTACTCAGTTGTATATAGTATTTGTATTTCCATTTTATTCTATTGTATATGGTATTTTATTTTATTTTATTTTATTGCTTTCCAGTGGTTTCTAATTTCTGCTACATAACTTTGCACTTTGCTGTAACAAAACAAATTTCCCACCTGTGGGACTAATAAAGGCCATCTTATCTTATCTTATCTTATCAAACATATATGGACCTAGTTTTATTTTCTATTTTTTGTTTGTTTGTTTGTTTGTTTGTTTATTTTTAGAGCTTACAATTTGGAATCACTTGCTAGAAGTACATAATTTTTTAAAATAAATTACAATCTGATTGTAAGCGATATCTGTTTTTGGTTTTACACTGTTTTCTGTCCTGGCACAAGGTATAGCTAAGGAAGGTAGTACTGCCAGCAGGACTTTGTACCCTCTGCATGTTTTCCTTCACTACATCCATGAATCTTCTTTGTGGTCTTCCTCTTTTCCCCCTGCCTGGCCGCTCCATATTCAGCATTCTTTACCTAAGACATCCACTATCCCTCCTCTGCACATGTTCAAATCTTCTCCACTTTGCCTCTCTAACTTTGTTTCCAAACTGCTCAACCTGTGCAGTCCCTCTGGTGTACTCATTTCTTATCCTGTCCCCCATGGTCGCTCCCAACGGAAATCTGAAACTCCACCAGCTCCAGGCCTCCTGTCATTTTGTTAGTGAAACCATCACCAAACCACTCATTATATAGCAGGTCTCATTACCATCTTGTAAACATTTCCTCTCACTCTTGCTGCTGTCCTTCCATCGCAGATCAAAGAAAAACATGCAAAGTTATAAAAGAAAACAACAATATTTCACTATGACTGCATCTGATTTTAGTTACAAGTTCTATTCCAATCAAAAGTTAGTATCTGGGCAAGTACACTCAAAATGCCTCAAGGTGTTTTACTTATTGTTATCAAGAAAGCTTTGGTATGTATGTAAGTGTAACAAAACATAAAAAAAAAACATGTAACATTAGTAAGAAGAGAAGAAAGGGCAGTAAAAACAGCAGTCAGTATGAAATAGATCTTGAATACAGGAACTATAATAGTTGTTTTATTTCTGTAGCTGCACATGTGGTGAATGGCATCTTACTAAGTTTGTAGTAAGTACCAAGTATCTGAGAGAGGCTGCAGTTACTGGCTGAAAATAAATGATCTTAATAAATTAATAATCAATAATTTAACATCTACAATATTCCAGCCAGGACATTAAAAACTTAATACTGTGCATCACAAGTAGGCTTCAAAACCTAAGTCTAGAAGCAGGAAATAGAGAGAACACAGACAGAGAATGTAGAGAGATCATCAGGGTATTTTGTTATGCAAGTTTATTGCTGTTTGGAGAAGAAGACTTTCTCTCAGCACATACATACAGCACACTAACCATTTGGACAGAAACATAGCTGAGACTGAAAAAGAAAATGAAAAAGTGAGTGTCATGCTGAATTTACGTTAGTGAGAAAAGGATTCAATTGCTTCATGGAACTAAGTTGAACTCAGGCACTTTTACCTTAATCTAAATGTAATGAACTGTCAAATTATTCTGGGTTTTTACTTGGTTCTGACATATAATAAGTAAGTATAATAAAATGATAAAAGGACTTTTGCTGGTAGCTTCCAGAGATTTTTTTTGCCTCTTTTCTTTCCACTTCTACAGAACTAAAATTACGCATTTACAGTTTATATCATTGCACTAGTTGACCTTTGACTTTTTAAATTAAAAAAAGTGTTGCACTTTTGTGAAACTGTCATAAATAGCTCAAAGATTTTTAAAATATGGACAGATTTTAAATGGCGTTACAGTCAATGACATGTGACTATCAATCGAATCAGTTCATTCTTGAGTCAAAATAAAGGACTGTGCCTAATTTGAAGACATTTGCTTGGGACTTTTGAAAGATATCAAGAAAGCCGAGTCAACAACATGTCGAGTCACGGTCATTACAGATGCTTGTAAGTATTATATTACCTCTTAGGAGATTTTTGATTGCAATAATGTGAGTAGGTCGATATGAATGCAGCAGATGCATTCATGCTAAAGTGAGTGATGGGCCCTGTGGAAAAGTTAAAATAAAGTGTGTAATGCTGTGAATCAGTCATTACTATTGAACTGAAACAATACAAAGAAGCATGGCAGTGGACTACTTTTAACATTAGGAGACTTTGTTAGATATTTCTAACTATATCTGATCTTTTTAACAGGAGTTAAACATCTAAACCAGTCACCCTATCCCAACTGTTACAGGGAAAAAGGTGAGGTACAAACTGGACATATTGCCCAGCCAGGATCTTATTTTCTATTAAATAAATATTTTTGTGACATCTAATCCAATCCTCTTCCTTATTGACTACCTCTCTGGCGTGACTCACTCTTCATTGGAGCAGTTCAAGAGCAATGATATAACACCACTAACAGTCAGAGTGCTCTTGAAAGGATAAAAGTGTTAGTACTTCTATCTGAATTGGTGTAGTATGACAGCAAATGAATAAATGTCAGAATTATTTAAATAAGTAGTGCTGTGGTTATTTTTCTACCCTGCAGGTGCAGAATTTAATTAATTTTTGTATAGCGTTGAAAAGAAAAAACAGTTACAAGGTGCTGCTGAAACCCTAATTCATAAAAATACAAAGTGTAAAAAAGCAAACTGATAAAAAGAAAAAACAAACAAAAAGGGGGAAAAAATCACAACACAAAGGGTAAAAAAAAGGTGTCCAACATGCTGACTCTTTTCCAAAGACAAGGTAATGGTGCTAACGTTGAGAACGTTCCTTTTGGTGCCATTTAAGGAGCAGCCTACAAGCCTGGGGTAATTCTCATGGGAAGAAAATCATGGAAGAAAGAAGACACGGGTTATTTGCTGCTTTGAATCAGCAATTTTGTGGTGCTGTGCTGATGACAGCTTTTTGGCATCAGCACAGCACCACGCCACCACAGAAATGACTAGCAGAATGTTGAAGGTCAGGAGTACTGCCACGGGCATGCTTGTCATTTTTTCCTCAACATTCAGGGGTTGGACAGTGCAGATTTCTCTACCAAGTTGATATTGTTAACAATCTGTACAAAAGGAAACAAAACAACAACAACCAAAAACCAATAAAATTCCAGCAGCTATTGCTGCAGAAAACAATGCTGTAAAATAAGAAAAATTTACCATCTCGTAAAAATGCAGATGTTTTTAGTAATTAAAACATAGTTTTGTAGCTTTAATTTACATTAGATTTTTTTCAGACACTTTAAGTTGAATAAAAGTTATTTACATAAGTAAAAAGGACTGAGGAGACTAAACTCATCCAAGTTTACAGGGAAAACAAAGCTGACCAGTGCAGGACTATGACAAACAATAAGGTCAAGCACTTCAGAAAAGTTATTGAATGCTATTATGTAACTTTATGTGAAAAATCTAACATATTTAATCTGTATTTAACATAATAATATATAATAATATGATGATGATATTCAATCCATAAAAAAGCAAAAGTGCTGTTGTAAAACTAGTTACTGGATTTATAATTAAAACAACCTTCTGTTAATTTTTAATTATATCTACTGTAATATTGATTTTTTTTAATTTAACAAGTAATTTATAAGAAAATAATTACTTTTTATAAAATATTTTATGTACTGCTAAAAAAGTTTTAAAATTTTACATGTTCACATACAAATAAAAAATTACAGTTACAATATGTTGTTGATTGCTGATCATGTCCAATACTATTGTGGTCGATTATTCAGATTTGAAAGAAATTCATGTGTTTAATGGATATGAACATTGATCGAGTTGCACTTAATAAAATATAAGCTTTACAGAAAAATGTAAGAAAACTGTTGTATTACAGCATTAGTACGTTTCAATTTTCAAATTAAAGCTTAAAAATATTTTAAAATTTAAAAAAAGTACTGTTACTTTAAGATCACTTAATCACTTTACACAATATAATATGATTCATCTGAAATGATGAGGAAATATTTTGCCTCTGACACTGTGGTTGAATGCCATCAACAATAGAATGATGGGATTTAGTTTTACAATGACAAACTTACTTGTTATTTCTAACAAACAGACCTCAGTATAGAACAATTGGCCATCTTGCAACATTCTTGGTGACAAAAAGTTATTATCACCTATTAGAAATTATGTGCAATTTCTAACATTTTTTTATGGAAATAAAAGTGCTTTATGTGGCTTTTTAGCAGTACAAAAAAATAACATTATCAACATTGAGCAAACAAGCAAACAATCCTAAACTTAAAAGAACATTAAACATTGCTGATGTAAGCAGATATCTCCCACTTAATTCAATTCAGTTTTCTTTATATAATGCCAAATCACAACAACAGTCACCTAAAGGTTCTTTAAATTGTCCCCACAATAATGTAGAGAAAACGTCAACAAAACGACAACTCCTTATGAGCAAACACTTGGCGACAACGGGAAGGTAAAACTCCCTTTAAACAGGAAGTAATGACAGAACCATCTGCCGTGACTGACTGGGGGTGAGGGGATTGAGACAGGAGAAAAGATACAGTTTGCAAGAGAGCCAGAGATTAATAATAACTAATGATTAAATGCAGAGTTGTGCATAAACACATAGTGAGAAGAGTATGTGAAGAAGAAACAGCGCATCATGATAGACAGTCCAGACCTATGAGACATAATTAGAGGATTCAGGGTCACCTGACCCAGTCCTACAAGTTGTGTGAAAAAGGAAACTTTTAAGGCTAATTTTAAAAGTATAGATGACATCTGTTTTCCTAAAACCCAAACTGGGGCCTGAAAACTAAAAGCTCTGCCTCCCATACTACTTTTAAATATCCTAGGAACAATAAATACGCCTCCGGTCTGAGACTGAAGTGTTCTTTTTTCATGATATGGAAAGTTTTCCATGATACTATGACGTCTTTAAGATAAGATGGGGCCTGAGTGTGCAAGATAAAAACAAATATAGAACTATTTTTTTTTTAGTTTCAATCCAGGTACAACAGGTCAAATTCACACTGAAACAGAATGGAACGACTGCCTACTTCAAAGAAATGTAGCTAAAGTCTGTCGCTCTCTCCTTATCCATCCTGATTTATGCTAGTGTCTCTCACAACTGATAGCATGAGACTGCACCTGCTGCCCACTCAGGTCGCACAAGCATTCCACCTGCTTTAGAAATACAAATCTATACATGCTTTTGCAAGAAGGCTTGTGGTGTCGTGAGGAGAGCTGGACAGGGCTGTTTAATGGAACATATATTGTTCACACTCACCAACTTGTGAATAACTTAAGAATAAATCTATACAGAAGGTTGTTTTTTGTTTACCTTGTTTGTTTGTTTTTTTAAATGCAAGAAATGAAAAGAAAGCCACACCAGAATTTAAACAGGCTTAGTAAATGCAGTAAATGATGCATGTATATGTAATCTGACATCATTTACTAGATTCAGTATACCATGAAGTCTTTTTGTTAGTATTGATGCCAGAGGAGGTCTGGAGGTTTACAGTTATTGAATTAGGAGAGCCTGGCCTGTACTGAGCTCTGGCAGGGCTGCATTTTGTTAGTTAAGCCCAGAAAGACTAAACACAGCACATACCGGTGTACTAACAGCACCTGACTGATGCCATTGTTGCTGAACGGTTTCTGCTCACTTTTTGAGGGTTGCATTAATTGTGCTGGAGCTGTTTCTAGTTGGCTGCTCATTTCCATAATAGGTTTTCCAGTGGCGTTATTTCACTGAATAACTTAGTAACAGTCATGTTTTATAAATATTTTTGGTCAGCTGGTTTATAGTTATTTAAGATAAGTTTTGATAGTGTAAGAACCATACATGGACATGGATCTGTGGTTGGCTTGTTTAGTGAGAGTCCTGTGTATGTACTCATATTCATCATTATCAGTTTCATGTAACCTCACACGTTCTTAAAGAACATTATAGCACACGTATCCCCGTTTATTTCCTTTCACTGATTTTCTCACACATACACAAACACAGCCGCTCCTCTCGCCTGCCCACGCATTTGGCCCTGCAGATCTTCCGCTGGTGTTGTTGTCAGTCTCCTCACACCCTGGTGATACTGTAGCAAGATAAAATCACCAGCCCACGTGGACCGAAGAAAGGCCAGCATGGGTTTGATAATTGGAGGGTGAGGGGGAGAAGCAATGCAATCAGACTCGGATAAGAATGAGACCTTAATTTGACATTTTTTTCTTTCTATCTATAGAAGGCTTTCCTTTGAGCTCCTCAACCCCCCTTGCCTGCAAACCTACAGTATCAGTGAATTCTAATTAGAGAGCACTTGATGAGAGTGTGTGCTCACGGTGGCCTAGATAGTCTGACTTCATCGGTATGAGCCTCGGTGCTCTGGTGCAGTCGGTCCCCAACTGTGCCATCAAACGAGAGCTCCAGTCTCTGAGGGATGCTGGAAAAAGGAGCGTTGGGGGGCAGCATGAAGTACACGGAGAGATAACAAGACTGGGCATCACCAGGGGTGGTGGCAGGGGGGAGGAGGAAGATCTGAGGGGTACATTAGTAAGGCTGCGTATTTGAAGTTTGTGTATGTGTGTGATTATCAAAAACATCTTTTAACACAGGGATCTTTGAATGCTCAGTGTTGTGGTGCTTACGCTGAACACTGCTGTGATATAACAGCAATTATAGGTGTTCATGACTCCTATATAATCACTAACAACTACTACACTGAGCCTATTGTACCCTGTTGTTTAGAGTAGACTTAATTACAGCACCCTAACAAATTATGTCGTTAATGTTTAATTTGGGGATTTTGATGTTTCTACATTTAAAATTATGCAGATTTGCATTTGAGAAGAAAGTCTATCCGCTGTAAACCTGATTCAGGAGGAAAAAAGGAGTGTTTTTCTTCATCATAAAACACTGGACCAGCTGTTTATCCTCTCGAGGATATTTGAGTGTGCATCGGAGTTTGCTCAACCAGTCGACATGTGTTTTGTGGACTTGGAGGAGACATCTGAGCATGTTCCTTGGGGTGTCTTGTGGTGGGAGCTTGCAAGTATGGGGTATGAGGTTGTTGTTTCTGGTCACTCTGTTCTTGTACAACCACAGTTAAGGTTTGGGTAGCAATGTTTGCACTGACAGTGGGTTAGACTCATGTCTGCTGGATGCTACGACTACTGTAAAAGATTCGAGTCATAATTTTGGGGGGAGAGAAAATCTAGGGTTAAAGGGAGTGGAGTATAAAAGTGAAGCTCAGCTTGGTTGGGAATATCTAGGTTTCCACCAAGAAGAGGTAGATCAGGTGGCAGTGAAAGGGAAGTCATGGTGTCTGTGCTTATACTGCTGCTCCCACATAATACATAAATAAGCTTCAGAAAATGGATGGATGGAAAGCTAGATGAGCAGTCCTTTAGAGCCATGCTGGCTAGCCTGTTATTTCATTGCCCAAAAATAAAAACAGGAAAAAGGAAAGGTTTACACACTGGATCTGTCTGAAATTTGTACATTTAGGAGAGATCACATGAGATTCCTGATTCTGGTTTTCACATCTGTCTCTTCCAAGTAAGTTTTGCTCTTGGAACTCACATTCCCCTGGGAAAATCGGTTCGAGGATGGTCCACGAACAAAGAAAGCAATAATACCTGGAGAATATTAATGTATGCAGGGATAATGGGTGGAAGGCCTGGTGTAAACCCACTGAGGTGGGCTGCAATGGGTTCCCGGGAACAGTCTCTGCACTACACACTTAGGCTTCTTGGCACCACAGGATAGCAGGAGAGGAAAGCCACCAAAAATATCACTAAAAGTGATAAAAGAACTTCCTGGTGTCTGCGAATCTAGACAGGAACCTTGGTTTCTTATCCCGGGTTTTTCACTGATGATAGGTCCAAGCTGCCCAACTGTGCAGATGATGTTTCTTTAAAGTGAGAACGTGAGAAAAAAAAATCATTGAGGGAGCTGAGTTGAGGGAATAATAGATACACATTGGAAACTGAATTTTAATGTGAAATATAACAATTGTGTTTCCTTATTTGGACAAAAAGGTTAATGAAGCTACAAAAATGATACTTTTAGTCATTAAACAGCATATTTGGATTTGGCTTAGCATAGGATGGGAAGATGACCACAATAAAGGGGAAGAAGGTCAGTCTACAAAATGTTCTCACCTGTGTTAAGTCATTTAGCATTAGCGACTACAAGCTGTTATGCCCGAGCTTTAGCCGTGACAATAATAATAATTACGAGACGGCTGGAGCTGAAGAATCAAAGCATCCATTTGGCAGATGAGTTTCCAAATGACCCACTGAAAAAAGAAATGGCACCTGGCCAACAAACATGTCAGCACTCTCTCCTTCTTTCTCTCACCTTCTCGCTGGCTCTCTTTTACCCTCTGTCTCCATCCCACATTCAGAAGGCCATTTAAATGACATACATGCTCAGACAAACACCACATTTTCTTTATAATGTGTTACTTATCATTGCTGTGCACACATATAAGCATCTTTCCATGTATGTAGTATTTATGCATGTATATTTGGACATTCAAAATCTTCTTGTCCAAGCAGACAACTTCTGGTTTCAAAGAATAAATAAGCCTCACCTCTACAGAGAAAAAATAAAAGCAAAAAGAACACAAACTCACCACTTTCCCTGGTGTAATTCCACGCTGTGTATTGCTTCATGCAGGGATGTGGCTGCAGAGGAGCTGCATCACGCTAACTACTAACTACAGAGACAGAGAGGCAAAGAGAAAGAAGAAGAAAAAAGGTAAATTAGAGAGGTGTGATAAACCAACACATCACAAACCATTACAGATGTTTGTGTGCGCCATATTTTTTCTGTCACAAAAAACAGAAAGGAGCTGAAGATGTGTAGATGGGTACTAATGGGGGAAAACACATTTGCATTTTTTAAAGAACATTTCATTTGAAAAATGAAATTATGTATATTTCAGTATTGCAGTCTACTAAAGCATGTATTTAACATCGGATGCAGAGTCAGTCAGCTCTGAGCAAATACTTTAATACTTTTTGAGAAACAACACTTAGTGGCTCCAATGCTATTCAGATGTTTTTGTTTTAATTCAGTTTAATTACCTAAAAACATTTTTTTTAAACTTTTCTAACTCACTTGACAAATCTTTTGGCAAGCATTTAGGAAAAGTTTTACATTCATTTCAACTCATCTTTTTGGCCATCTCACAAGCACAAGTCAGATATCAAATTTCCATAAAGAGGTAAAGAGTCTATGACGAGTCACTGCTGGTTTCTCTAACCTTATTAACAGTGTATGTCCAGATGAACAGCATCTAATTTTTGACATTTCGCAAGAACCCACAGCGATTTTAACCCTTTGGAGTCGCGCCATTGCATCAAAATTACATGGCCGATGTAAGATGATGTAGCAGTAAGATGCAGTCTCCACTTCAACTTGTGTCTAAAGTGCGGACGTCAAACTATGTACCAGTTTATAAAATGTGTTGATAAGCCAAGTAAAACTTGACGTATGATAAATAATTAACGTGATGCTTTTTCCTCAATGCTGTTGTCATGTTTAATTCAATTCAATTCAATTTTATTTATACAGCACCAAATCACAACAACAGTCACCTCAAGGCGCTTTATATTATAAGGTAGACCCTACAATAATACATACAGAGAAAAACTCATCATATGACCCCCTATGAGCTTAGCTCTTTGGCGACAGTGGGAAGGAAAAACTCCCTTTTAACAGGAAGAAACCTCCGGCAGAACCAGGCTCAGGGAGGGGCGGGGCCATCTGCTGCAACCGGTTGGAGTGAGAGAAGGAAGACGGGATAAAGACATGCTGTGGAAGAGAGACAGAGATTAATAACAAGTGTGATTCAGTGCAGAGAGGTCTATTAAAACATAGTGCGTGATAAAGGTGACTGAAGAAGAACACTCAATGGATCATGGGAATTCCCCAGCAGCCTACACCTATTGCAGCATAACTAAGGGAGGATTCAGGGTCACTTGGTCCAGCCCTAACTATATGCTTCAGCAAAAAGGAAAGTTTGAAGCCTAATCTTGAAAGTAGAGATAGTGTCTGTCTCCCGAATCCAAACTGGAAGCTGGTTCCACAGAAGAGGGGCCTGAAAACTGAAGGCTCTGCCTCCCATTCTACTTATAAATACTCTAGGAACAACAAGTAAGCCTGCAGTGTGAGAGCGAAGTGCTCTGATGGGGTGATATGGTACCCACAGGAACGCAGGAAGAAATGGTAAAATTTTCCATTTTCAAAGGACAGCAAAAAAAGAAAAAAACAAACACACCCCCTTTACTATTGGTGGAAAAATGCACCACATCAACCAAAAAGATTATATAGCAACACATGGCATTTAGTTGCTTAGGAAGATAGAAAGAGTTATTCTGAGTTATAGCGAGCTTTGAGATGTGAGGAATTTGTGACATTTAGCATGTTTGTAGTGTAGTTAGTATGTAATCTAGTCATTTTTGTGTGTCTGTGTTAAAACTGTCACGACTACTGAATGTCACTGATACCAAAAGCCACCAAAGGCAGACTGAAACGCTGTCTCCAGGTGGACAACAGTCCTGTGATGTGTCCCTCTGTCTGGTGGTGGACAGGAACTATTTTTTGGGAGTGGCACAAATGATTTGTGGCATCTTAATGTGACCCCTGATTGCCTGCATTTTGATGTAAACGGTTATATATAACTTTGCTGTTTGCAAAATTTGTTTTTGAAGTTTATATTTACATTTTAATTTATGAAAATGATTTGTTAAACATGTTTATAGTTTTCACAGGAAAAAACACTGTTTTCTACTTGGATTTTATGTTTTTGTGTGATTTTAGGTCAATTGTGTCAATACAGTATGTCAAAATAAAGAAGATATAAGTATGAAGTTAGATATGTGATGTTGTGATGAAAAGAATGATGCGAAACAAGGTAAGATAAACAGTTTATAAAGTTAAAATCAGGAGAATTAAAAATGGTGAGCAGTTTTCTACCTGTTAATGTTTCTAATGTAGAATCACTGTGGGGATCGTTTCGTTTTTTCATCTTTGCTTTGTGTTGCCGACTTTGTATTCATACCTAAATACTGAAAGAACGATATGTGTTCGAATGTGTTCAAAGCAAAAGTCCATCCTTGTGGTGGTGTGTGGGGCTGTAGCTTAAGTGTTATATCATTAACTGGCGGTTATGTGCCAACTATATCATGCAACGTTTCAGGTCATTTTAATGAGTAATAATAAAGTAATACAATGAGTAGTGTAACAAATTACTTTCCTTATTGAGTAATTACTAAGTAATTAAGTAAAATGTTAGATTACTTTGTAACTGCTTTTCGTGGGTATAATCATTCCACTTTGGAAAAAGAACATTTTAAATAAATCATTAAAACACGAACATAATGATACAGAAGACTTTGTCATCTTTCCTTAATCTCCAATTGGCAGGATATGTAGGTGTTGTGGGATATAATCAACTCTGCTGTGTTATAAGTAATAGTAACAGCATGTAATTGCAGCCACTGTGAATACATAAGCTCAGCAAGAAAGTTAGATATGGTTAGTTGTTTTGGCGACAATTATTCAAAGTCAGTTCATTATATTCATTGGCCCAAGAGAAGGAAAGCAAAGGCCCAGTTCATGGAAGATGCCAATACATCTCTCTCTGCCTCCTACTGATCCGCAGAAAGTTATTTATGCAGTAATCATTGTCAGCAAGCAAGTTAGGCAAAACACAGCAAGATTTAGAAATGACTAAAAACCTTAAAAAATGAATATAAAGCTTATGTAAACACTCTTCTATTACAAGAAGAGGTGCAAAAATAATATGCAACTAACTAATATGCAATAACAAGTTGCATATAGATGTCAGTTATTTTATAATGTGCAAATCTGTGAATTTTATCCAATTGTTTCTTTGTGGAATCTGGTGGAAACATTAGCAGCACAGTAGCAATGTGTCAGCAGCGTTCTTATGTTAGTGTAATAATGGCAACTAACAGGTAGATAAACTGCTTTTTACATTTTGGGGTCTGTCAAGTTTTTGACCACAGCGATGTGAAAAAGGGCTGTCTTTAATGACGTGGAAAAATGGAAACTACTACTACTGCAAACTGGGTTGATCAGTGTCCCACACCTGACCTGATGCCTCAATCATAAATGTGACGTTCAGAATTCCACTGCTGCTTTAATAACAGTGGATTAAAGTGATGAGTAGCTACAGCTGTTATGCTCAGACTGAGTACTTTACACTACAAGAAGGGCCCTCACAAGTTATGTGACCTTAACTTCACACACTGCAGTTATTGCAGATCAATATTCAGGCGATTCTGTAAATCCAAATGTAACTGATGTCAAGTTTAAACCGATATAATTTATTAAAAGGCTAATAGGACAAAGCAGGGAATGAGTTTAGCAGATTGGATGGCCAAAGGGGAACTAGGGTTGAGCTTGCCCAAGGCAAGGGCAGGCAGCAGGAGGTCACCATGGAGGCTTGAGCTGGGAAGCCCGGAAGCCAAGCTAAGTTAGCCAGGCTGAATAATAAATATAAAAATGGGTATCAGCTGCATCAGCAGGCCACAGCTAGCAGCTGTTTTTAGTGGGAAAACACCACGGCTACAGAGGAATCTGTTTCCAAAGTATTTGTTGGAAACAGAGACCTCTAGGATTCATAAATAATGGTTTGCCGTTTAATTAAAAGGCATATCAACAATGTCTTTGCTGTTTAAAACTTGTTGCAATGCTCCCAAGCATTTACTGTATTCACTTAGCAGCGCTTTAAAGTTATAAATACGCTTGCTAAATATATAAACACATTCTGCCTTTAATTTAGTAATATCTTTTATTTAACGAGAGCTTAAAAACCAAAGTTGAATCATAAAATCTTTGCATACTATGTTTATATAATTTAGAGAAACAGCTGCTTAGCATCCAGTATCTATACTGGACAGTTGTTTAAAGCTCAGTAATATAACATTTCAAAGCACCTGATGATATTTGAAAATGATAATTTTGTTTGGTGTTTTTTTTCTAAAGGGAAAAGAAAAAATGATGCAAATAAAGTCAAAAGTAATGAAGACGAGAATATGCAAGAGTATGTGTTATCTGCACAGACAGGAAGAGGCACGGCTGAAAAAGTGGAAAGATGATGACTAAAGTGGTGCGAAAATGATAACTACACCGAAGAATGAGTGAAATATATGAAGATAAAGAGAAATGTGAAGCTGAAACGGGAAGAGAGTATGACAGAATAAAAATTGAGAGGGATGAATCACAGCAGAAGTTCAGAACTGCATGTGGACTGCGCTTAAACAGGAGCGATTCGAGTGGTGCACGGGTCGCTCTTGCCTCTTCATCTTACGCAGCTGACCTTGGGCTTATGAGCTGTAATAAAACGTGGCCAAGCACTCCTGAAATTGGTCCACTCGACGTAATGCTCTGCAGCCTTCTGCTGCATTAGCATATGGCTTTTACAGAGTACAGTGCCTCCAACACATACAAATACTGCGCCGAGAGAGCTGCGAGGGAGATGATGAGGGCGACGACGGGGAGGATGAAGACAAGAAACGTAGTCAAGGATCAACAGCATTCACGGTGGAATGAAGAGAAAACATAAGAGGAACGGTTAAGTGAGAAGGAGAGCACAGTAGTGATATCTGTGGAGGCAGGAAAGGCGGTGATGACAGAGAAGAGAAGGATGAAGTACTGTAATGGAGGGAGAGGAAATGATAAGGTGAGGGAAAAATACGAGACTGGGGCAAGTTAGATTGATGGTGACAAGGAGAAGGAGATGCAAAGGAAGGGTTGAGTAGGAGATGATAAATGGTGATGAAAATGGAGAGAAGGAGAAAATACAAAGCGAGTGGAAAATAAACCCAGTGATGTTTGTGGCAGTAATAATATGGTCTGAGACATCTCCAGAGTCATCTTAGCGCTCATAAAGTTAGCAGTACTTTGCTGCTGTTGCGTCACATGAAAGATGAAATTTGAAATGTCACTTCTCAGCACAACACGTTCCGTTCCGGCAGTGGCGGCAGCTGTGAGTGGGAAGATGAGGATGAGGAAGACCAAGCGCAAGATTATTCCATCACTTTTTTAACACCTTCAAATTTCTCTTCTGTGGCCTCTTTACACCGAGACAGCATCTACCTCTCCATCATAATCACCCTCTTCTTCTCTTCACAGGCGCAAAAAAACACCTCCGACTTCTTTTGGGGGTCTAATAAGAGCGGAACAAACAGCGTGTCTCTCTCTGGGCCAGGTTGGCATTATCTTTAGCCGTTATTATATTTTCTGTGAGGTCTCGATGCTCCTCTCCAGAGGCTCCCGAGGATTTAATGGAGCTGTGGGGGAACCAGTGCTTGCCCAGTACAGATTCATTGCTCTATTTGTTTGTTTGGACAACTAATCAATTAATTCCAGTGCAGGGTTTATTAAGTGAGCGATGTGAAAACGAGAAAAAGCAAAGAGAGATCGATATAGGATGAAAACCGGACAAAGGAAGTGATGCAAAGTGGGATTGGGAATATTATTATCACGGTAAAAAAAAATTTGCCATGTAAAGATGCGGTGGAGTACGGGCATTCAGCAGTGAGTGTGCTGTGATCCATGTTTTTCTTTGCTCTGTGTCCTCAGGCTCACACTCAGGCATGTTGGTGCATGTGAGCCCCTCCCTTTGAAATTGCTATCACTGCCTTTACTTAGCGCAATGATAACGTGCAGAGTTCAGGTCAGAGCATTCATCCATTTTCCAGAAAAATCACAGATTTTAGGAAAAGGGTATTTATGTGGTATACCTCATTTATGTGCATTTCATTTCAGCTGAGGGTGACGCTTTCAAGGACAGCAGAGTAATCACAGTGGAGAGTTTTAGCACAATGTTGGACTCGACATCAACTGGCGAACTGGAGCACATCATTTTTTCTCAATTAGATTTTAAGAGTGTGGCTGTGAAAAAGCTCAACTATTGGATGGATCATCAAGTTTGAACAGACATTTACCCTGATTACTTTAACAGTATCCCAACATTATTAGATTTTCTGTTAATTTCTAGGTTTTTTTTAGACAAAGTCTAGATTATTTGATGTAATGTTTGCTTTAACTTTGTGAAAAGTAGAGAAAGATAAGAAATGTGGGGAAAAAGAGCATGGAAATGACATGCAGTAGAGTTTCAACATGTAGAGTTTCAACTGGCTGAATAGAATCAAGGATACTGGAGGTGTGCTGTAAAGTCACTCAGCTACTGGGTTGCCTAATTCTTGTTTTGCAGTGAAATATATGGTTAATGGGCTCATATAGGGCTTTATTACTCTGAGTACTAAAGCACTTTGCACAACTTGCCTCATTCATACAAGCACTTTTTCTATACCCTGTGTCAGTGCTTTCTGTCTATCATTCACACACCTTCATCGGAGAGCAATGTGCGGTTAGTATCTTGTTAGTATATTTGACATGCAGACTGGAGCAGACGGAGATTGAACCACCAACCTTCCGATTAGCAGATGACCTAACAGCAATACCAACAATATGGTTTCCAAAAAGTTGTTGGGCCCAGCAGCTGCCGGGTGATTTGTCATTCAGCTGATTCACGTAGCACTAACCACCTGCTATAATGCTAATCGCTGACTGTGCAGCGGCACAGAGAGAACATGGGGGCTGTCTATGTGCAGTGCTGCTCATAGGAGGAGAGAGGAAGGAGACAGAGAGACACTGGGGAATTCATTTCCAACTTTATGTCACATTGGAAACATCAGCCTTGTTTGGATACAGCTGTGAATGATTTTGCCAAAACACTTTTTAAAAAATCCTCACAAGTCATTGTGATGTTATGAGCTAAACAATTACAAAAACAAGAATCTATGAGTACTGAAAGTTTAGAAGCATGTGACTGGCATGCCTCATTCAGTTTATTCATTCACTTGTTATCTAATAATCTGTAAGAGCCTTGGATTAATACTGAGTGTAAACAGCTTATGAGACTCAGAGACCAGTTACTTAAAAAATCGTTACAATCTGGATTAAATACTGATCGATTACATTTTATATCTGCAAGGAATAAAGTCACACAAACTTTGAGAATGGCAAAAGCAAATTTTTTCATGACTATAATTAATAGTGCCAAAGGAAACTGTAAGCTAATTTGGGAAAATATTAACAAACTCCTTGGTAACAGTAAGCATAATGCTGATACAGACCTTGAACTTAAATTTGCCAATGAACTGGTATCAGAGCCTCTTAGCCTAGCTACTAAATTAAATGATTTTTTCCAAAGTACCATTAATGAAATTGCACAATTGTTTTCTAATTCTTGTGACCCTCAACAAAATATTGGGAATACCGACACCAAAGAGGATGTTTCTTCTCCAGATTCAAAGTTCAATATTCAGAAAATTACAGAAAATGAAGTAGAAAATATAATAGTATTTAATAGTTCTAAAGCAAGGGATGAGTTTGGATTTGATACCAATTTCTTGAAGCATTATAAATCTTGTCTTTTGGTGCCTGTGACCCATCTTATTAATTTATCAATCACGCAGGCAGTCGTTGGAAGGTGGCAAAAGTTACACCAATTTATAAATCAGGTGATAAAACAGACCCTGCTAGTTATCGACCTATTAGCATACTCCCTATCTTTTCAAAGATAGCAGAAAAGTGGGTTGCTAATTCTATCATCAAACATCTTAATGACTCCAATCCGGGTTTGCACCCTATGCAATTCGGATTTCGCACTCTTCATTCAACTGAAACGGCTGTCTGTGTTTTTGTTGAGAGAGTGAAATCTTACTTAGACAAGAGCAGTTATGTTGCGGCTGTTTTTCTTGATTTCAAGCGTGCGTTTGACACTGTGAATCATCTTAAGCTCTTGTCTAGACTGTCGACATTTAACTTTAGTAATCACACTGTTAAATGGATACAGTCTTATCTATCAGATAGAAAACAATGCGTGCAAATAAAGAATAGCAAGTCACCCTATCTTTACTGTAAGCAAGGTGTCCCCCAGGGTTCAATTCAAGGCCCCCTGTTATTTTCACTTTATGTAAATGACTTGCCTAATGTGTGCAAAAATGTGGACACGATTATGTATGCTGATGATGCAGTAATTTTTACGCAAGCCAAAACTGCTGATGATGCAGCCCATCAGCTTTCACTGGCATTACATGATTTACAAAAATGGCTGAATGACTCATGCCTGTGCCTTAATTTTAAAAAGGCCGTATCAATGTTTTTTAGTAAACCTAAAACAACCGTGGCTGCAGTAAAAGTTTGCTTGGGTGCACAAGAATTAATTAATGTTGAGGAATTTAAGTATTTGGGAGTGCTACTAGACTCTAAATTATCCTTTAAAAAACACATTAAAAAAGTAGTGAAAACTGTAAAAGTTAATATACAGAACTTTAGACATATCCGCACATCATTAACAGACACAGCAGCGATTACATTCCTGCACTCTATGATACTGGCTCATATTGAATATTGTATTACAAGTTGGTCCTATACGAGCTCTGCTGCTATTGGGCCAATCGAAGTATGCTACAAAAGAGCACTGAAAATATTAGATAAAAAACCTTTTTCATATCACCATTGTCAAATTTTAGATAAATACAAGTTTTTAAATTTTACTAATTTCAAATTATTTAAATCTGCCTGTCTAATATACAAAGTTATACATGGTCTGGCGCCTCCACCAATGAGTGATTTTATTAAACAAAAGTCTAGCAGTGTTGCCGGGTCTCAACTGACTCGAGCCACTGTTAGAGGTGATTGTGAATTGACATTCAGGCAGACCACCTTTTCACATAATGCTCAGTCATATCAGGGAGTGAGCTTCTGGAATAGTCTTCCACTGTCAGTGAGGGAAAGTACAAGTCTACCCTTCTTTAAGAGTCACTTAAAAGGGCGGCTGAGGGACACACAAACATGTGATCATGTTTAATAATCATGCTTTATATTGGACGGGAAAAAGAGTTAGTGTATTACAAATAGGGAAACAACTGTTAGTGCAATGGGTGAACGCAATATCATGACAGTCAGGGCATGTGCAATACTGGGGTTTGTGCAATATAATTGATGTGTTTCCGTTATTGTTATCTATACTGTCCTCTGTGTCCACTCTTCTTGTCATTTGTTTGTTCTAGTATAATGTGATGACTGTTTTTGTCCTTGTCACATGACCTGTAAATAGTGTCTCTCTATGTTTTTACAAACTTGTGTTTAACACCAACCTGCCAGAGGGTCTGCAGATGGAAATTAGCCCAAGGCTATAATCTGGCATATTTACATTTATTAAAATGTTCATTAATATGTATTGCCCCTCTTTCTAAAAATAAATAAATAAATAAATGAATAAGAGATGTAAGGGATTCTGAAATTTGTGTAGATGGGTTCCTATATTTTTGTATATATATGTTGCTTTTATTATTATCAGTTATTTCCTTTTATCTAATTAGAATCTCCAGGTTGCACTACTAGCTAACAGCATATGTGTGTGTGTTGGCTACAGTACGTGCCCCAATTAAGTTTCAGTTGTCTCTCCTCTTTCACCATTATTCCATATTTCAAACGTCCTTGCTCTGACTTGGAAATAAAGGATAGACTATAAAGCCATATTTTGGTTTGGCTTCAGTGTGAACCAGTGAATGATGTCATTGCTTGCAAAGTCCATGTCTATACGCAGCAAAGATGTTTGGGGCAAACTCTTTTTTACTAAAACAACAACAACACAACAAAAAACAGGTTAATGTGGTTTCTATGTAACAGGTTTTATATTTTTTTGTCAGTGAAATTAGTCACAAGTGACCACTTGTGGGTTTATTGTAATCACAGAAGTGTTTATTACAAAGTAACATACATTATGATTCCAAATTATGCAAATATTTAGTAGGACTGAAGGATAATTTGACCAATCAACGATGATGTAGGATCCTGAAAATCAAACAGCCATTATTAAGTGGAAGCTGTATATACTGATAAACCTTCTTCCCCACAGACATTTTGACTTGTCGCAGTAAGGAAAGCATTGGTGGAAATAATGATGGATTAGTTCCATTAAGCATCGTAGTAAGCCATTATAGTGAACCAGCATGAACAAACGCAGGACTTCCCCTAAGTAAAATACAGCCATCATTATACACCTCAGCTTTCTTTACTTTGACAAGACAAAATGTCTCCCATGAAAAAGCTCTGTAGCTCTTTCCAGCATGCAGGTTTTTCAAGCCGACTCCTAAATGGCATTACATCCTACATAATTGTCCAAATCAAACCTGGAAATAAATACCAGACTATAAACTGCAGGCGATGCAATGTGAGGACATCTCAGCTCCAGCAGAGATTTCTACTCTGGTGACTGCCTTCGAGGTCCTGTATAAATCATTACCACTGCTCTGGCTGTGTATAAATTCCACAATGCACAAATGTCTCATGTTCATATCGCAGCTATGATTTATTTTGCATTTTATGTTCTAAGGCTGCGCAAATGTTATTTCAGTGGCTGTTCCACACTGGCAAAATTAAGTTTTGTAGAGAAAGCAGTGCTTCTCTGATGTATAAATGATTGGAGATTGTGAGAACAGCAGTGTCAACCTCAAAATCACCGTTATCTGCTTGTGAAAATTGAATATTTTGATTCAAAGTCTTTCTGGATAGACTGTAGTACTGCTGCTATAAACTGCATGTAACTAACACATAAGGCCTAACAACTTGTAAAGTGAGCAATCATGACAACACAGTCTGAAAGGCAATTAAAAAACATCACCATTAAGGAAGAAAAATAACTGAAAAGTTTAGAAGGAGGGTGACGAATCATTAGAGTCACGAAAAGCAATAATATGTCAAAAAGCAGTGAGAATAGATACATTTCAAAACCATGTTTTTCTAACTTTAAGATAACTTGAGTTTCTAGTTTGAAAATATCACGGTTCGCTGCAGGCACTCATGAAATAATTGCTTTACATTCACTCTGCTTTGGTGTCTCCAACATTGCATTGTTTCCATTACTACTGTAAGAGAAACAATGCATTCTCATACTCAGGGAACCCCTGGGTAACTCTTATGATGCTAGTGTTGGAGAGATCCGTATTCTTTGGGTTGGTGCCTCGATACACTGTGCATCAGATAGCCAGACCATCAATCGAAGACGAAAATGATGTTTGCCTAATGGGTCCTTCATGGCCGTCCATATGTGACGAGCTGGGACTCAGACTCATCTCACTGTAAACTGTGTCACAGCAGTGGCTATGACAAAATGCCATCACTGTAATGGCTTGTGAATGAGAAGGAAAAATGGTGGCTCACCAGCATCACTGCTTGTATGCAAGGAAGTCACTATAAAGTCTTCATTTAACATGGTGGTTATTTAAATATGGGAATCCATCAAACTGCGATATAAGCAATTCTACTACCAACAACGCTCTGAAAAAGAGAACTGGGGATTTAAGGAAGCTAAAAGAAAGACTGGGGTTGATAGAAACAGAGGAGCACGGTGTGAAATGTAACAGCAAACCTGACGACATTCAAATAATTAAGACCAACACAGACAGATACTTTTGCTAATCACACTAGGAAATGCTCCGAATTGCCCGAGCCAGCTTTTGGACAGTAGCATTTGTAAAATCATGCAAATGAACACACAAAGTTATGTTGAATTTTACTTTATGACTGTTGGATCCAAATAATAGGTGTTGGAAAATGTAAAACTAAATTTTAGAGAACCCCAATCACTTTTTGGAGTCTGCAGGACAATGACGGCTGGAGCAGCTATTAGTTGGACTGGTGAGTTAGCTGCCGAGTGCATCCTAACTACTCAATGATACTTTAAAGCTGATGCTAAGACTCCTTTCGAAGAGGTGTGAAGTCTATGGTAATAAATAGAAGCTTCTCGGTGTAATGGGCTCAACACTGTCAGAGCCAGTTTCACACATTAAAAAGTGTTTAAGCTGAAATCTTATTAGTTACATATAAAAATAGTTGCAATGAGCATGAAATTTACAAATGAAGCCAAAACTATGAGAAGGTGTCAACACATGAGTGTGGATGTTACACTAATGCACGGCTTCTGCTCAACTTCCTGTTCTGTGATTTAACTTGTTGAGATCAACAGGTGTTTATTATTTACACTGTCAAACTCAAAATTACAAGTAATTACAAGTAACTAGTTATTTAAAACACACACACACACACACACACACACACACACACACACACACACACACACACACACACACACGATGACTGTGATTGTGTTAAAATGGCATTTCACCAACACAACATAGAACCGAGCTAGAAGGACATATGTGGAGGAGGCTCAGCATCTTTAGATCTCTCCACCTTCAGTCAGCCCTTGTTGACACAAACACATTAAGACACTGAGATCATTATAGTTAATTAAAACTAGATGTGAGGAAACAAACTAAAAAAAGGACTGTTGAAAAAATAAAATAAAACTTATACAGTTGAAAAGATTCTGTGAACTACAGTACAGTAAAATAAAAACATGAAGAAAGCCGTAGCTTTAGTATCTGTTAGAGATTGTTAAAGATTTGTATTACGATTTGTATTATAAGATAAGATAAGATAAGATAAGATAAGATAAGATAAGATAAGATAAGATAAGATAAGATAAGATAAGATAAAACTTTATTAATCCCTCGGGTAGGTTCCTCTGGGAAATTCGGTTTCCAAAAGCACAGCACCGACAGAAGTTACAGAACGTGAGCAGAATATTATATATATACACATATATAAATACAGACATATATTATTATTAAGCTTTCATTAGTGATGAGGCATTGATGCGCGTACTTATTGATACTCTGTATATCTAAAGGGCTGTGAATCAACTGCTTTCAAAAGGTTTTGTGCTTTTATTGTAAGACCTGTACTGATTTTCCTGAATGTTGCCTCTGACACGTCTAAATATGACATGTTTATACAACAATACATTTACCTGAACAAATGCATGTGCTGCTGTGTTTAATTATTGTGTTTAGTTGTTTCAGTTCTTTCTCTCACCTCCTGATTGAGCAAAATGTTTTATTACGTTTTAAAAATGCATTTCACATTTCACAATGTTTTGTGTTGTTTATGAGCCGAAGAGTCGCATGTTGTAGCTCTGTAGGGGTATACTCTTGCTGTGCAACAGTTTGCTCCACAGCAGACCAATAAAGTTGAACTTAAACGCGACACAGTTTGCCCATGTGTGCGCTTGTATGTGTGTTTCGTCTGTGTTGGTGTTGGGTGTGTATGTGTTTTGTGAGTAAGTGTTGTTTGTGCTAAGTTCAGCTAAATAAGCAAGAGACGCACAGTCACAGTCACAGCTACACATGGCAGCTTGCCTTCCAGAAGGGGTGTGTGTCCATCACACTCTCCTCTCGGGCAGCCATTGCCAAAAGACGCACAATTTCACAGTGAAACAAATAAGTCCTATTTAGTATTCCTCCCAAAGCGCAGCAGAAACTGACCATACACTGTACAGCTACCTGTCAAGTGATACAGCCTGATTTTGTCAAAATCTCTTTGCACCAATGACTCCAGCATGGAAGAACTACATTAACTGCGGTCATGGTGCTCTGTTTTGGTTTTTTCTACCAGCAGTTTTTTTCTCTTGTGCACTTGAACCCTTTTTAAATAAATATACTGAGACAGTTTTTGCTGCAAATTGTGTAATGTTCCAGCTTAACTCGAATCAAAGCCACAAATGTCAGAGACTGGTGCTGTTATTGGGAGTTCAGCTCGGTACATCAGCAGCCTTACCGTACACCACACGACGTTTGATCACAGTTTCGACAAAAGCAAGTATAGATTGTCGGGTATGCAGTAAGTAGGAGTGGGAAAATGTAGCATGGTAAAATGTTCAGATGATTAAGCACTGTAGTTAAGAATTGTTGTCTTCCCCAAAGCTCATTAGCTGAAAAGACATTGTGTCTGCATTAATTTTTAAAATGCAGAAGGTTAGGGAGTCTTCAGTAGGAAGATACAAGAAGTTGTTTTTTACAGCAACATATAATTCTCCATTTATATTTTCCATTTACCTGCTTTCACAGAGTCATTTACTTGTTTCAGCAAAACTGCCACCAGTCTGGAGTCAAGTCGATGCTTTTGTGCCTATAGTCTCTCTTTCTCCTCTCTGTCTCTGTTCTTTAAAAGTATTACTTTCAAACAGCAAACTGTATATTTGAATTTTTTAAATTCAGGCTCACAGCTTCCATTGACATCCCCAAGCACTATTAAAGATTTATATAAGCCTGTAGCCAAATCAGTGCTTTTCAAGGTAAAAGAGAAGGCTTTCTGTGACAATTAGTCCGGTTTGAAAAATTCCAAAATAACAACGTACTGTGGGATATAAAAAAGAAAATTAAGTTTTTAAAAAACCGAGTCTGAGTTCAATGTTGCTACTGTCCACAACAAGGTCGTCTTATTTTGAAGTTCTTGTTAAACCAGCAAACATGGTAGAAACTCTAACGTCATCTCCAGGGTCAAACCTGGATTCGAAGTTCAGTCAGATCTTTCTTAAAAACTGAGAAATATACATCAGATTATTGTAGTGAAAGAATTAAATTATAATTAAATTGTATTTATTTTAGTGCATTTGTTTATCCACTAAAATAAATGCAATTGAATGAACTTCAAATTGGTGTCCACAACAACTTTTATTCTTTGACAACTTTTATTTTGAAACTACTTTTCAACCAGGACTAGATGTAGACAAAAAAATCAATTAAAAAAATCACAGGAACTTCTGCTATATTTTTTCTAAAATGAATGTCACAGCTTTTACATAGATAACAATTATATTATAAGCACAGCAGCAATGAAACACACTACTAAAAGACAAAGTATAGTTGATTTTAAATTCTACAGCTTAGACTAAAAGAAGTTAAGTCTGTCAGTCAACCACAGCTCCGACAGAAGAGAACGGGGCGCCTCGTACGACTGGCAGATAAAAGATGTGCTACAGACAGACAGATACAACGTGTCTATTAAAAACATCCATCATTGCCTAAAAATCTGCTTCATGGTTCGATCTCTCATAGTTTATTCAAAGATGGATTATTACAGGCACCGAAGGTGAGCTTACATTTGACTTTTACTCTGAATAAATGTGATTAAACGATTTATATCTCTTGCTCTGACTTACTCCTTGCAGCTCCGTCACCACATTTCTTCTCTTTAATGAGAACAATGTTTTTATAATGATTTTTAAATTACACTTTGGGATAATCTGCAGAATTGTTGTCATAAATAAGCGAGATTTCAAAAATCACAAAATAGCAGGTACTGTACATTGTAGACATTTCTTTTCTAAAGTGTCCAATTTGGATTTCTTTTCTCCTTTTTTCTCTCCTAAAACTAATTGTGCCTTCATCTCCAACACAAAGCAATTAAAAGAGGAAGAGGCTGAGGTTGGGAGATAATGGAAATTTATTCCACGCAGTAAATTGAGAATTACAAGTATATGCAGTGTGCGAAAACGTGATGAAATAAAAATGGACATCTGCATTTTGGATGTGAGTGCACAATCACTTGAAGGCCTGGATCTTACGCTCTAGTGATATACTGCTACTGTCAAGCCAACCCTCTGTTTTAACCTGTTTGAACAGCAGAAGACGCAGATCCAGCTCTTCTCCGCAAAAGCACCGTGCTTTCAGTTTAGTCTTTTCAAACCAAGAAGAAAGTATGAAAAGACAAAAGGAAATGCAGCTCAAACATTACTAATCCATCAGATGCAGCATATATCCTTAAGCAACACACTCACATACTGTACAAGCACAAGTACATCTGTTTAATGTAAAGAATGCACACGCATGTACACACTTTGGGAAATACATCACTATGCAAACAAAACAAGGATGTCCAGCCATGCATGTGCATTTAAATGAAGTGGCTCTCAGGCATGCACACAAACATACAGATCGCTTAATATAAACTCTGCAACACGCACATAAACACAAGCTCGCAATAATACACAGTCGAGTACATAGACACACATCAGCTCATTTCTCTGGGAATGAAGATTGTGGAGGGTGTCACAGATGTCAGCAGTGACTGTCACGCCCCAGGGGATTCTGGGAAACGAGAGCGATAAATGAAAAAGAAAAAAAAAATCGGGGGAGTCTGACTTTTGCAGGGGAGAGGGAGATGTGAGTACAAGCCAAGGAGTAGGAGGTGGAGATGAAGGCGAGGGAGGAACAATCAATTCTCTGACATCTCTAAATGTGCACTTGATGATGCATACCTAAACAGGCCTGAAACGGTCCACAGGGAGAGTGAAAGGGAGTGAAAGAGGTGAAGGAGGAAAAGGTGGGTATAGGGAAAGTGAGAGACTAGATTAATGAAGAGAAATTGGGAAGGAAGGAGATAAAGGAAGAACTAAGTTGGAGAGATTGTTACATACGTCCATTTGAGCCTTAAATGGCACTTGGTCCTCTAAGGACTCGGATCTAAGTGAAGCGGTCAGCCTTGTAGGTTGTTCTTGGGTCTGCAGAGAATGAAGAGGGGGAGAGGAGTTGCATGCAGATGAGAGGGAGGTGAAGGAGCGGCCAGAGATTGGCCGTGGGACTCGCAAGTGCTCTCACCCTAACCACAGTCCATTTACCGCAAACCCTCAAAAAGCTTTTGGTTACTCTGAATAAAGACTGAGATAAGAAACCTTGCATAAGCCTATTTTCCCTCACGATTATCTTCAGGGCATTTTCTACACTTTAGAAAGAGAAAGGCAATGTAATGATAATAAGTCACCTGAGTTAATTAGAAACATGCATGCAAAATCTGGCCGACTTAGGAAGAATTAATGTGCAATAGTCTTTTTTCTTTTTTTTTTTGTCTGTCCCATTTGGTTCTTAAGCCGTCAAAATTGTTGTCTGAAGACCAACAAGGATACCAAATGGATTTATTTTGCCAAATGGATCATCATGGCATTGCCGCATTGGTCCATTTGATCAAACTTTGTTGTTATTATTTATTTTATTTTCAGTTGTTACAGATGGGACAGACATGACGGGGGGATAGGAAAGGGAGAAAGAAAGAGAGGAAGGAAAAGAAAAACAGAAGGGAAAAGGGACAGTGAGAAAGGGCACTTACAAAGACAAAGAGAAAGAAAAAAAACAAAAAAAAAAATCTCCTGGATCACCTGTTGAGAGAAAAAGAAGAAAAGACAAGCAAAAAAAACCAAACAAAAACAAAGCAACATACTAAACACAACACCATCACGTTAATCTAGCTGAGTGTGAACAGCAGTAAATACTAAATATTGAAAGTTGTTGTGCAGCACGCAGGACAGACAGTAGTCTTTAAAATGAGATGAGTGAACCTTTGTGTAACAAGTAAAACCTCTGTTGAGTGGATGATGGCTGTAATAATGTACTTTTATAAGTACTCAATGGAATGTGTACCTGCCCTGTGACCTTGGGGTATGAACATGAGACCTATCAGAGTGTCCAGCCAAAAGGAAATCACACCACCAGTGGTTTCCTTTGGGTTGAACATTTTTTGAGTGTCCTGATTCTTGATTGGGAAATTTGTTGGGTCATGTCTTGGACTCTGTTTTGTTCATCGGGGTCAATCATGAGCAGAGTCTACAGTGTTTAGATCAGAATCAGCATGAAAAAGACTTGGAAAACGTGACAGAGAGCATAAATTTTGGAATTTTAACAGTATTTTTAAAGGTTTTACAGTTTTTTCTTGCCCATAAAAACCTCCCTCATGGTCATTCACAACACACCAATGTAATTCAGTTATAGATTTTTGTGATTTTGAACATTACTTTTTCCAATCAAAGCTCAGAGGCAGATTTCTTTCATTTACTAGTGCAGCATTTTTTTTACCACGTAGAAAAACGTAATGTGGAAATTGCTCTTCTTTGTCTTATATTAAGATAACTCATTAAATGCACAGTGCAACTTTTTACACTGATAGAAATTAAAGTTTCACTGCTCCGACCCGCTTAATGCCATAACATAAAGTGGGCTGTGTGTTGCCTGTGATATAAAATGAGTTCGGCATCCCTGGTGTAGGTGATACATGCAACAAGCAGAACATTGTGCTGTTAAAAGATAACCAATGTTTTTCTCCTCATGTGGTTTATTAGTAAAACTGTACTTGTTGCTAAGCTGTTTAGGGCAGGACTGCACTATAATACGCTCGACTCATAATTCTGTGTATTTTAAGAATACACAAAATCAGAAAGAAACCAGGGTGGAAAAGACTCACGCTAGAATATGTGGAATGACCTGAAAATGACACTGGTGGGGCCATGTTTAAAAACCTTAAGGAGCTAAGAAAGAAAATGTCTTTCCTGCTTCAGAAAATGTGGACTGAGAAAACAGAAAGCTTTCAAAGCTTCCTTTTGTTTGTCCTTTCTATTGTTATTGTACAGTCAACTAGAGGCCACACCGACTTTCATACCAGCAGTAAATGCCTAACCAAGATCTATGAGATCATCAGCCTGTTTGAGGTTTATGATGGTCTCATTGACAAATAGGAGTGATAGGACATGGTCTGGATAAAGTAAAGGGTGTGTGCTGCACATATAGTTGATAGTACCTTTTTTCTTTTACAAACATGGTGAATAGCAGCATTATATTTCCATCAAAGCACCACTGATGATGTTCAAATGCCAGCAATAATCCTGCATTAGGAGGTAAAAAAGAAAAACTGGATGTGGACATCTAAAACAAAAGCCTGAACAACTTTTGAATCTGGATGAGATGATGGTGTCTTTGCTCTCTTTGCTGTCCAGATGCCTCCACAGGAATGCAAGATAAGAAGGAGGGTGTGAGCCAAGGCTTTGTTCGGGAAAAATCCAAATAATCGAGCTCTGGCAGCATAGGGAAGGAAGATGGAGCTTGAAAGGGAGCTTGGCCTTGCTGGTCGACACTGTGAGCCACTGCAGAGTCACAAAACTTTAAGTTTAGTCTCTGAGACATGCACTTTTTTGTCAATACAGTTTTATATGTTGTTCTTATGTCTGACTTGTAACATTTCTTTGATACTTCCTACATGGTAGAAGCTTTAATTAGAGAATGTGAAGCTTATTACTGTTGCGTCGTGCTACTGTCAGCGCTGCATTTTTTATATGGTAGGCACATCGTGTGTCAGGGTTAATTATCCTTGAAGCTTTTCAAATTGGATGAGACTTGTCCTTTGATCCTTTTAGGGTCAGGTGTCCTGTCACTGAGAATTATATTGTGAATATTAAGTCAGGAGAGGTTTTCGTTCATCTTTAGCGAAAGTAAGTACACCCCTTCAAACCTCTAACATTAGAATCAAGGGTCAGATTAGATGACAGTGATTAGAAACTCCTTAGAGAGTGACTTAATCCTGCTGAAAGAAAGGATTTGGTGTTCTCTTTGCCATCAAAGTTTGTAGCGTCACCACACCGAGACTTAGAGAACTCTAAAGGCTTTCAAAAGAAAAGATTGTAGATGACTTTGAGTCTGGCAGGGGATGTAAGAAATCAAATAATTTGATGCAATTCATTCTCTAGATAAAATAATCCCACTGGTAGGCAGTGAACATGTTGAATGTTCCAAATAAAGTTGTTCGGTGAAAGTAACATTAGACACTGGTGCAGGTAAAAACATTATTCAGTTCGTCAGGAATGAAACTCAGTACTAAATGCAAAGTACGATTGAACATTATGATTTGGATTTCAATTGAAATGTTGCATTTGGATTTCAAATGGAGAGTGCATGCAAAAAAACAAGCCTCAAATATTTTTCACCTGAAGAAATTTCAGAGTATTCCAAAATTTCAGCTGCTGTCAGAGACTGCTAAGCAAAGATGCAAGATGTGTAAAGGAGGTTATTTTTACTGATGACAGTATTAGCTTTAGGAGAAATGGGTGCACTTACATTTTCCACAGTTGAATATTGTATCAGTTGATATTTTTGTTGACTAAATGTTTTAAAAGAACAAAGTTTCCTTGAACATCAAGCACACCCTGTCTGTATCTGTAGGCGCCTTTTCAAAGAGGATTAAATATTTGCTTCTCCTAATCAAGGCAGAGCTGCTGGTTGATCCTACAGGGATGAAAACCTGGATGGGGCAACAGAACGAGAGAATCTCAGTCAAACTTAATACTGTTCTTTTTTTTCTTTAAATAAACTTATTGCTTTTTATTTACCATATTTCACATGGACTTTTCTGTCTTCTTACCCCATGTTGTCCTGCTTCCTCAGACTTAGCATGGGTTTTAACTTTTTAATGTTTTACAGTGAAAAAAGAAAGTATGATGAAGGACCTTAACTATTTTCCTCCGGGTGTCTGGGGTGGAAAGGGAAAGCTGTGACTCTGTCTTCTCTGCAGAAAGGCAGCGCTCCATGTCTGGGCTCCTGCCGGGGACTCTGAAATATTCATGGTATAAATATTGCAAGGCTATACGCCTAATAAAAGCACTGGTCTTTATTAACGAGGTGACTGAGGGATCCATTGATCAAGCTTTCTGTTTTATGTCATGAAGACTTTCTCCTCTGCCACTTCTTTCTTTGTCTCCCATCGCCTCACTCTGTACTGCTCTTTCTCCATCTTACATTGACTCCTTCTCTTATACACATACTTAGCGGCTCTCAGGCAAGCTTTCAGTCTCAGGACACAGCATACTCGCTGCTTTGCAAGTCACATGTTTATTACCAGATGACACTTTATCTTTGTCTCTCTCTCTCGCCATCATTTCATGTTTCTATCACTACTCTGGCAGTGAGAGCAGCGCTAGTCTGGGTTTTAATGGCAGCCCAATTAGTCAGCCTGTCTGAAAGAGAGCTGGCACTTTTTGATTTAGCTAAATGGTCGACACGCCGGCCTAAATGAGAAGCCCTTAACATCAGAGTTCAGTGACAGAGAGCGAGACACATTGGATGATGATAAGTTTGCTGCTCAGGTTGTCTGTAACCTCATTTCATTGCTGTAACGGTGACTTGCAAGTAAGTTGAACTATGAACTTTTACTTTGTGAATGTGACAAGCAAGACGTGTCCTACAAACTGTGGTACAGGACTCCGACTGTCTCTCTTTTTTTTTAGACTGAGCGCATAATTTACTTTTTGCCCTTTCGAATAGACTCAGATTTTATATAAAAATGCATGCACTTTACATTTGACTCACCTGGGTCAGATAAAGCTGAAGAGTAAAAGAACGCACTGAGTTAATTTTAACAGTTTCTATAATCACAGTTTTTAAAAAGGTCAATGTACAAATGTTATGGTAACGGGGATGGATTTATATGGCCACTTTCAACCTTAGCTCGGTCATAAACAGCTCTTTACTATGTGTTTTGCATCCGCAACACACACATAAACACACACGCGCACCCTTTGGGTCACTTTTGCTACGCGGAGAAACAGCTCACCCTGCCATTAGTGTAAAACCCACTCCACCCAAACGGCAGTCAAAAGAAATGATCAGTCACTAGCAGTGGGCTTTACAGCAAGGCACTGCATGAAAGAGAGAACAAAGGCAAAGTGAAAGTACAGATCTGCTGTCTTATCTGGAGCTGCTGAATCTCTTTTACTGCACGTTGCCATTTTTGCTTAAGCATTCCCACAATATGATATTTAAGAAAAAACATACACTTACAGGAAAGTCCCAATGAATGGTTTTAAGAGTGGTGGGAATGAACTAACTGAGACTGTTTTGATGCACTTGTACCTTACTTAAGTAGTCCATGTTTAAATACTTCTATTATACTTCCCATATTAAAACTTGACATTATTTGATGTCAAGTGCAACTTGCACACAAAAACATAAAAATACAGTGTTACTTGAATAAATCTGTAGTTTTGATTTGAATAGATTTTTAATGTATAATACTTAAGCACCTTTATATAAAAATCAGTGTTGTTGGCTGGCAAAACCTTGGCATGTAGTAGTAAAAATCTGCATCATATGAATTATCGTGTTTCACAGTACAAGGCCACATTTCACATAGAAACTCTTTAAATTTTGTTTCTGATCCCTTCCTTTGAAACTGTGAAATATGTGATTGGCCTTGACATTGTCCTGAAAAATAAACTGCCATAGGGCCACAATGCACTGAACAACACATCATTTGGTATTATTTGCTAGTGAGTAAGACACTTCAGACATTTCAGATGTTCTCTAGGAAAAAAATAATAGAAAACTGCTTTCAAACCCTATTGTCTCATATTTGACACATTTTGAAAGGATATGAAAAAAAGCAGTAAATGCACATAAAATGCACGGAACACTCTTAATTTTCTGCAAGCTAAGTGTGGTGAATAGTAACGAAAATAAAAGAATTATTTCTGCTAGAGCACAAAAGAGCACAATATTAGCTTTGAGGCACAGGGTGTACTTACAACATGCTGAGGATAGGAAGCTATTAATCATATCCTGTTGAGGAGCGAATTTAGACAGACCCTGATCTTATATATATTTCAATGAGAAGAGCTCATTTGGAAAATACTGAACATGATTTATTGAGATAGAAAATTCAATAGTGTTATCTGGTGATTAGCAACCCATCGTAACAGAATGGAATCCCAGCAGAGATAGCAGCTAGGACAGGACCCCCCCAGAGTCTATCCACTGGTGGTTGTGAAGCTAAAGATGTAGGCTTGAATGGGCCTGAGTGACCAGGGTAAGCTGTAGATGGGGAGGAGGCTGGCTGCATGAATGAGAGTGTAAAAGACGGAGTGACAGAGGAGCACTAAAACATAAAGTACCGAACAGAGGCTGATTAGCTCGCAGAGGGCGGGCCAGAAAATGATTGGACTAGAGTAATGATGTCATTATATTGAGTTTGACATCATGGGAACATGGAAGTAACATAAGGAATAGACTAGTAGGAAGCAGGCGGATCAGTTATTACTCATATTCCTTATTTAACTTAAGCATAAGCTTCATTTATATCATTTATCTTTATTTGATTTTAATTAATACAATTTTGTACATTAAGGGGGTTTTTTTAATCATACACTGCTCAAAACAATTGAAGGAATAGTTTTAATCAGGCTACAGCATCAAGTCAATTAAACTTGTGGGATATTGATGTGGTTAGTTAAGTAGCAGAGGGGGTTGCTAATCAGTTTCAGCTGCTTTGGTCTTAATGGAAATAACAACTTATTTTCTCTTATTTTCATAACAGTGAAAATAAGAGGGGCAACATTGAGGAATTGTTATACAGATGGAGGCCACTGACATTTTTCCCTACTCATCTTTTCTAACTGTTTTTTCACTAGTTTTGTATTTGACTAGTGTCAGTGTCACTACTGGTAGCGTGATGTCATACGTGGACCCTACAGAGGTTGCACAGGCAGTCCAGATCAATATGTGCCATTGCCAGATAGTTTGCCATGTCTAACAGCAAGCAGGAACCTGATGAGCACTAGCAGAGCTCTAAAATGACCTCCAGCAGGTGTAAATGACCAAACAATCAGAAACAGATTTCATGAGGGTGGCCTGAGGGTCCCGTGTCATCTAGTCACCAGAATTAGCAGGTCCACCACTGGTGCCCTGTGTTTTTTACAGTTGAGATGTAAGGTTCAAATGAAAGATGAAATCCTTGGACCCATTGTCAGACCCTACGGTGGTGCAGTGGGTCTGGGTTTCCTTCTGGCCTCACGTGACGAGAGTGTGCAGGCAGTTCATTGAGGATGAAGGACTTGGTACCAATGACTGGTCCTCATGCCTCCCTGAGGTAAATCCAGCAGAGCACCTCTGGGACATTATGTTTTGGTCTGTTGCACCTCAAACTGTTGAGGTGCAACAGGAACTCAGTGAACCCCCTGGTCCAGATCTAGGAGGAGATCCTACTTTTCTTCCTCTCAGCTGTTCCTAGGATTGCCCTCTTCTGGATAGAGATCTGTGATGTTATGCCTGGAATTTGATGGAGCCACTCTTCAGTTTAAGCATTAGACCACTTCAGACTTTATCTTCCACATCTGCTCCAGTTGTTTCTTCAGCCCTCGGTGATTCTCTGTTTTCTCATGTTCCTTCCTCCATGATGTTGCTGTCCACTCAGATTGCCACATCCACTGGGATTTATTCCCACCATCCTTCTCTCGGCTGCTCATAGAGATTTGGGGTGCTGGACTTCAGCTGGCGACCTCTGTGCATTGTAAGACGCTTCCATGTCTTGAAATCATCAGAACCGGAATAATAAGATGAATCATCAGATTATTATTTCAACTTGGTATTCATTGTTCTATGAAACAGTAGGTCTGAAATTTGAATCCCCGCCAGGGCATGCATCCAGTAAGGGTCTCCAGGTTAGGTCCCCCCATGCTCCTCAACCCTACCTCAGAATATGAGCAAGACATACATAACTAAATCCATACCAGCTCAGACGTCGCCAGGCTTAACATGTTCAATGTCAGGTGTTGAGGATCCAGGACCACTGGACACGGTGTACATAAACAAGACCTGATAATATATAATGCTACTATGCCAGCTGACCCAGTGAGAGGGATTATATGCAATGCATACAACAACACATATTTTTAAATTTATTCACTGTGCCTTTCATTGGCAATTGTTTTCAGATGCCAGACTCAAGAATCACACCTGTCTCCAGTAGTCTTTAAAAAACTGTTCTCCGACTCGGGCCCCTTTATAAGACTGTCATTAAAGATCTCTCTGAGTTTTGAAAATGTGAATTGCACAAAAAAAAAAAAAGACTGCATGAAGATCTTCTCTTTTGAAACAATGCATGATAAATATTTCTTTAAAAAAACTGTACATTGGCATCCAGACCTCGCCTTTTTATGCCATGGTGGTGCTATGCTATCTTTTAGAATATCACCTGCAAAAAGGTTTTCATTAATGTGCATGTTTTTCTTTTCTTCCAAAAAGTACACATGGTCAATGTGACCCTTTTATGCCAAGAAAATTATATTAATATGGCTACACAGCCCATGAGACTATTTGAGCTGTCCACATCAGTCTCAGCTGATCATAAATTTTGAAAGAAATAGTAGGCAGGTCTTTCAGTATTTATCTTCCACAAATGTTTCACATTGCAACAGTGATGCATACTAAGCAATATGCAAATGTTTTGGTCTGTCTTTTGATTCTTATGACAAAAGGGAAGATTTCAGGAATTGCCTTTGATGGGAAAATAAGTTTGTTGTTGTTGTTGTTTTTTTTTTAAAGAAATCACAAATAGAGATTTCATTGGCCAATCAATCAATCATATTTTGAAAACCAAACAACTGCCACAAGTGCAATCAGCACTGACACCGCATGTCAGCCAACATATGAAAGATGTGAATTTAAAATAAAATTGAAAAAATGTGGTCAGGCTCCAGTTTCCAATGATGAAACGAACAAAATTCACTTTTAGAATAGGAAGCATCCACGAAAACTCCAAAGACAGACAACACCATGCAAGGCTTTCATCAGCTTTGCAGAGGCAAATACAAAGAAAGAGAGAAACTGTGCAGCACATCCTCTCACCTGTGAAGCGGGGAGGAGGCCTCCTGATTGCAGTATGCATGGCTGCCTCTGGACTTGGCTCGCTGCTTTCTATGATGTTACTGATAATGGCAGCCAAATTACCTCTGAAGCACACAGAAAGATCTTGTCTGCACTGTCACGTATAATTAGGGAGTCCAGTAGGAAGAAACGATGGGAAATGTGGGCCAAGTCAATTCTGATCATTTAAACATCTAGTCGAATCCTATGTTTCTATGAGGGCTCTATTTCTGACAAATGCTCAGTTAAATTAAAAAATGTTTCACAGAGTTTCAGCTGAATTTGTTAAAAAATGAATTAAAATCTTTATTCTTATGGCAGCGGAGATGTCAACATATCAGCTAACATTTTCTGAATTACCTTGACATGTGCTTTCTTGTCCACTTGATTTAGGTCAGAACACTTGGGAAAACTTTTTCTTTTCTTCTTTTTTATTGATTTGCAAACTTTGTCTGTATTTGGAGTAAAACTAAAACATGGCAGCTTCACTTATTTTAGTGTCTGAAGAAGTGATTAACACATTAAAGGCAAAGAGATGCATTGGCAAAAGAACCAGCTGCTTAAATCAGGTGCTGCTATTTCAGAGGTTTACCCAGGGGCGGATCTAGAGAAATTTTCTTAGGGTGGCAAAGAAATCAAATGGGGTGGCAAAAGCAAAGCCTATTTTTCCCAAACACATATACAGGTGGTTACATATGGTTAAAATGATTCAAATGCAGTAAGTATACACGTTTTTTTTTTATATAAATATAGTCTATACCTTAATTATTGTCTGTAGCCCACATAATTAAACACTTTAGTTACATAAAACATGTGAGTTTTGATCTTATGTACTGTATAGCCTGTATAATAAATAAATATGTAGCCCAATAAGTATAAAATCCAGAAAGCTACATGACATGGGGTGGTTCATTTACAAACACAAGTCTAACTTAAGTTTCACACTGTTATTTGTTAGAAAACAATCACATTGTTACAGCTTAAATTACACAAAATGTCAGAAATCTGCACTGTCATGAACAAAAATTTAAACCTAATTTTTCATGATTTGTTGGATTAACCCACTGAGGTCTGAAATACAACCGGCCATTTTTGACTCCTTTTGAGTTTACGTTTGTATTTCACCCTCAAATTGTTTCATTTTATTTTTTCCCCTTGCCTTGTTTGGTGTCATTCTTTTCAGCTCAACTGAATTTAGTTGTTTTTTTCACTGACATACTGCATTAGTGTTACTGATCTGAAGTCACACAAAGAACTTAAAATCCTAGTAGTATTTTTTTACTGTAAAAAACCCACAGACATGTTGAGTAAATTTTTATAACTTGAAATGCAAATATAAATTGTACATTTTGTAAACATATACAACTATTTATTTAAAAATATTTTCATTTTGTACAACCATTTAAAAATATTACTAAAACTAAAATGAGAGAACAATCAGGTGTTGCAATAAGATGCCCCACAAATGATGTGTGCCAGTAAAAAAAAGTTTAAACCTGCAGGCCTGACAACAGGTGGTGTATCACTCCGCTGGTTTTCTACTTAGTGACAGTGTTTACACTGCAAATGTGCCTTAGTGACATTCATTAGTGCCCTCAGTGACACACAAAACAAAACGACTACACAACAGAACAACTACACAAGACAACACAACACACTAACTGCACACTCCACACTAAACGTCACAAATCCCCCACATCTAAAAACTCTCTCTCTCTCTCTGACTCGCTCGCTCTGTCTCGCTGCCGTTACCGTCACTCTCAAAACTCTCCCCTCTTCCTAAACAACCAAATCCCACGTGTTGACTTTTTTTTAATTTTAATTTTTAATTTTTTTTTTTATTATTTTATATGGTACATTTTTCCACTGATAAGAAAGAGGTGGCTTCTTTTCCTTTCTTTACTGTTTTCGCGCTGTCCTTAGAAGCGCGAAAACAGTAAATACACACACACACATGAAAAACGTGACGACAGTATTTAGAAAAAAGCATGGCTTATATATATATATCATAACTCTGGATTTACTGGCCTGTAATTAAAATTTAAAAACTTTGAAGTCCGAACTTTCAATGTGGGCTGAAATAGAGACTCAACGTGGCTGCAGCTTGTTGCTATGTCAGCTTAACATAGTCATGTGATTTGGAGGTGCAGCGTGTCCGTGGACCACAGAGGGTTAATAACACTCACCTTCCTTCCATTTCCAGAGTGTAACATCCAACCACCTATGTAAAATCCGAAATTCCCATGGTGTTGTTCAAAATGTGCGCTAGCAACAACAACAACAATCTTTATTTATAGAGCACATTTAAAAACCAGCGGTATACCAAAGTGCTTAACATAAGAGACAGAGAAGTAACACGAGTATTATAAGGCCTTAGCAAAGTATCCAATATACTCACAGGTCAATGCCACTAATACACAGGGGTAATATAAAATGCATATCAAAATAAAAACAAAATAAAAGCACAAGCCATAAAAATATGTATAAGAAAAAATAGAGTAAGTCTAAAAGTCAGGTGCGAGCATTAACAAGCAGGAAAGGCAAGATTAAACAAATAGGTTTTTAACCGTGATTTAAAAGATTGGATGGAATCAGACGCCCGGATCACAATCGGAAGGTTATTCCACAACTCTGGTGCAGCCAGGGCAAACGCCCGGTCACCTCTAGACTTCAGCCGAGATCTAGGCTGCACCAAGAGTAACTGAGTAGATGATCTTAATGCTCTGGCAGGAACATACGATTTAAGGAGTTCCTTAAGGTAGCTCGGTGCTGTGTTGTTGGTAATTTTAAACGTAAGCAGCAGTATTTTAAATTGGATACGGTATTTAAATAAGCATTGCTTGCTACTGAAAACAAGAAAAAAGCTGATCCTGCTATGGGCTGAACCATTTGTTAATGGTGGAGGGGGTAACACTACGCAATATATTCAGTTTTAGCATTTATATTCACTGTTGACTGTAACTACGCTCAAACTGTTAATGCTATCTTATTTTAATAAACAACACAGTCATATGCAAAACTGGGGTGGCACTTGGGGTGGCAAGGGATCATTTTAGGGTGGCACTTGCCACCCCATGCCACCCTTCTAGATCCGCCCCTGGGTTTACCTATAGAAGAAAACTTGTGTAGTTAGTTAAAAATCTCAGTGGAAGAACTTTAAACCTAATTGTATCTGATCTGGATGCTGTTGTGGTCAAAAAGTTTGCACACATGTACACCCATCATGGGAATGAGAGTCATGGTAATTTTGTATTTCTTTGAAATTCCAGGGTGGAATAATTATACATAATACATCTTTAACGACTTAAAAAAAAACATGGTGCACAAGGTTGAATTTATTACAGAGTGTACATACACCCGCAGGAATATCTGGTGAAAAATCCCTTAGCAAGTTGTACATCAACCAGACATCTTATGAACAATCATCTGGCATATTTCTAGCTATTGGGAGTGATATAAATTTTGCGACTCAGATTCCATCACCAATATCACTTATCGATTCAATTCTGTATTGATTCTCTTATCTTAGATTGTAGCGATAGAACAAGTGGAACTGATGAGCGAAATTGATAGGGAATCATGTCTTTGGAAAGTCCATTCCACAAGCTTAAACAATTTCATGTTTTATATGTCCATTAGTTAACCTCAGATACAAGGAAACTGGTTAGGATGGACTTGGTTAGGATCATCCCAAAGACTGGATCAAGCATGCCAACATTAAAGCCAGACCTCACCCCTATTGCAAATTTGTGCACTATGTTTAAAAGCAAGGTTCCTGCCAGGAAACCAACCAATTTCAATTAATTCTGCCAAGAGGAGCAGTCAAATATCCAACCTGAAGTATGCCAGAAGGTGCAACTTGCTAAGGGACAGTTAACCAAAATTATTGGTGGTGTAATTAAAGATGTGTGCTGTGCAATCCTTCCACCCTGGAAAAAGAACAGCTCAAAGAAGTCATTAAAAAGACCATGACCATTTCTATGATGAGTGTATGCAAACTTTTCACCTAAGCTGTATATATACATATATATAAATAAAAACCAGACAAAGAAGAGTTTAAAACACAGCTAGTTTTTTTCCTCTGTTTCCCCCAAAAGAATCAGGTTAGCTTAGTAACACATAATTGTGCTTGTTACCAATAAGTTTTTTTTTTAACTGACCTTTGAGGTTGCATTTTTCATTTCTACTTCTCTTTAAAAGTAAAAACTGACCTAGCAAGGCACATTTTACAGAGATAGCCATGAGAATGTCTGAGATGCTGACAGTGCAAATGTATCACATCACTGATCAAGCTAAGTTGACATGGTAAATGGACTGGTTATTATATAGTGCTTTTCTACTCTATC
This sequence comes from Oreochromis niloticus, assembly GCF_001858045.2. NCBI lineage: Eukaryota > Metazoa > Chordata > Actinopteri > Cichliformes > Cichlidae > Oreochromis > Oreochromis niloticus. The sequence goes on along the minus strand of NC_031977.2, from coordinate 7,708,921 downwards.
TGAGCACTCTACACAACTTGTATATTCACCCATTCACACTAGCACATCCTATCTAACATTCACATTCTGATGGATGCTTCAGAGAGCAACATGGGGTTAGGCTACGTTCACACTGCAGGTCTTAATGCTCAATTCCGCGCTCTCTAGTGTGAACGCTCAAAGCGGCCCGCATGCGCAAAAGAAGATGTCACACACAACGCGCTCTGTTTAGACCCAGACCAAACGGTTTTGTTTGACTGATGGCTCTTAATATAAAGACTTCGGACTTTACGTTTCCCAATTTCTAAGTTATTTTGTTATTTACATAATAATGTAAATAACCTAATAATGATCCGTATCGCTGTTTTAGAGAGGAGCGGTGCTTCAAAGGATAGTTGCACATTTCTGTCAGAATCTGCAGATTATACAGTACAAATAAAATGTTCACGTTGTCTTCCCAACAGTTTCACTAACATCTACACTGGATGGCCAGGAAGCGTTCGCGATGTCTTCTCTGGCGCTGATAATTGGCGTCTGTCTTGTGTCAGTGACGTAAAAGACGGATTTAATGCGACATGACCGTTCAAACAGCAGTCGCTTTCTAAAACATCGGATATGTATCGGATTCAGTACCACATACGAAAGTGACCCAGATCGGATTTGAAAATATCGGATTTGTGCCGTTCACACTGTCATACCGTGATCGGATATGGGTCGCATAGGGTCAAAAAAATCGGATTTGATGCGCTTTCGCCTGCAGTGTGAATGTAGCCTTAGTGTCTTGCCCAAGGATATCTTGGCATGCCACCAACCACCAATCTTCTGGTTAGTGGGTGCCCTGCTCTACCACCTGAGCTACAAGACACCCAAAAAATCTTTTCCTTCGAGCCAGATTTGAACCGGCGACCTAAGGATTCCTCTGCAGTCCTCCGCTCTACCAACTGAGCTATCGAAGGTTACATGCTAGCAAGGTTCCTAACGTAGCATCTCCAGAGACATATTTCTCCTTTTCAATATGCTTTAAATTAACCAAACTGTTTAAACCGGGAACTACTTTTACTAGCTTGCAGCACAGGTGAATAATAGCTAGTTCATCAGTTAAACCAGTTTCCCATCAGTAGTCAATACAGCTCTAAGCTTCTAGCCTCTCCTCTTAGTGTGCTGCTATATGATAAACTGATCCTGTCTTCATGTCAGAGATATTATAAGTAACTGATAAAGTTACTGTTGTTGGGCCACATTTTGAAATGCGCAGTACTCTCTTTGTAAACTTCGATGAAAGAACTGCTGATATGATCCTCCAGGTAAGGAATTAACCTACTACTGGAAAAACTTGTTAGTCTGATTTGTTCCAGACTCTTTCTTTATCACAGTAAATTTCAAACTGCATATTTCAAACTGCAATAGATGTGAAGTTGTAGAGCAGGATTAATGAGAGAAAACTCAAAATATGCATGAAAGGTATTTGGTCATTTTGGATTCAGTTCAAGCGACACAACTGATAAAATAACTATCAAATAACAGCTTTGACATGGAGGAAAAAATGTAAAAAAGTATGTTTTGTGTTTGCAAATAAACCTGAATTTTAATAAAAGGAAAACAGAATATCCACCAGCTCAGGACTTCTGAACCTGAGGACGCTGCAGTGCAACAAATAATTCATCAGTAAAACTGTGACTGTCACCTTTATCAGATGTAGAAAAGTGGACTGTTTTTTACTGTTAGGTCATGATCCATCCTGTGTCTGTTTGGAATAATTGACTTCATAATTAATAAGTTACTGCTATTGTGTCAGATGCATAAATATGCACACCTCTCTTGCTTTGGAGATGCACTTACGCATCTAATGAACCTGCAAGTGCTTAGTAGAGTCAGATGTGCACAGGTGTCAAACCAGAGCGATGGGCCATCAAGTCAAAGATGCAACCTGCTGCTGCTTGGTTTTAAAAGATGCAACTTGTGCACAGGAAACATGTAGGACTTGTGACGAGACCCTGGTGACTCTAAAAATTCAAGTACAATCTGTAAATAACTACTACAGCCCCATGTTAAACTTTTTTTAATCTAATCTTGTGATTTTTACACTATGCACTGGCTAAAAAGTAAAGTTTGAACCCGAACATCTGTTTTTTCCATGTAGGTATTGAGAGTGAACTAAAGGAGAATCAGGCACAGATGTGCCAGATTGATTTTCAAATCAAGAAGTGCACGCTAAGTCATATAGCAGCTGCAGTTTCGAGTACTAGACGTGGGAGAGTAATTGCCTTGGATGGAAAGTGAATCATCACGCAACAGGAAAACATGTATGCAAATTTTGGATCAGCCTTAATGCTACATCTGTCTTGCTGAGCACAACCCTCTTTCTGTTTCCTTTATACAAGTTTATTTGAAGTGTCAACAATATCATATTCCAATAAAATGTTGCAGGGTACATTTTATAGTTTTTTACCCTAAGGAATGACCATTAGAGACTTCAATACTAATGGCAAAGAACCACACGTCGGTCATATTATCACATGATGGTACATGATGTTCTGTAGTTCACTCCATTATTGCTTCGTTAGCTCAAAACAATTCAAATTGTATGTATTTTTTGTTGTGCCAAAATGCAAACTGCAAATAATTAATATTACATCTGATTGAGATTACAATAAGTGTCCAGCCCCATCTCTTTCAACAGCATCAATACTCATGGAAATGTTTTAATTGGCCTTACTGGGATTTCCTCTCCATATCATTACCTAAATACTTCTGTACATCTACTACTGTACTTGCATGGGGGAGTTCACAGCTACTAATATGTTTTTATTGAAGTGCATTAGCACACAATTAAACAAACAACAACAAAAGGAAACAAAAATACTCCATATTAATTATTAACACCAGTCTGGTATAATTATTAAAGAAGTCCACATTGGTTCTTAAAGGAAGTCTTCCTCTCCAACTTTCCAACTTAAAGTAAAAGTAAATGATTTGGATATTAACTGATATTAAATGCTTAATGAGTTAATGAAACTTAAAGAGTTATTTTCGATAATAAGGAAATAATAATTAATGGAAATGAAGCCATCTATCTTCCTAAGTGCTCATGGAATTTAGGGTTAAGGTGGCACTATAGGTTATCCTAGCTGTCCTAGAATGTACAAACTGGAGAGATCACTAGTCTGTCACAAAGGAAATACAGAGCTACAAGAGACAACCATTTACACTCTCATTTATGCCCACTGCCAATTAAGAATCACCAGTGAAACTAACGAGCATGTCTCTGGATTGTGAGAAGAAGTTGGTGTAATGGGAGAGAACCTGCAAAGTCTCAGGGAGGAAATGCACAGAAAGGCCCTGGGGTCTCCAGAGTGTGGTGGTTTACACATTCACCTCACAAGTGAAAGTTCCCCAGGCTGAATCTCAGGAGGAGGCACAAATCCCTTTGTGGTTGTGTCAGGAAGGAGTCTGTCAAGTCAAACATTCAGAACCACCTGTGGTGGTGACCCTGCGTGAATAAGGGAGAGGCTAAAAAAAGAAGCTTTACTTTTTACACAGAACGCCCCCCGCTGGCAGGTTTGAAAAAAGAACCTTCTTGAAGTGAGGTGACAGTGCTAACCGCTGCACCCATGTGCCATAGGTAAGCCATTTTTGAAAAGTTGCAAGTATTAAACTTTGCAAAGGTTTTCTCAATTCTTAGCAGGATGTTTAGAAACATTGTTTGAATAGCTATATATTATTAAGAGTAAAAGTGGCAGCAGGTGGAGTGGCACGATGTGAACCACATACAGCTTACATTGATCAGTGAGCTGAAACAGCAAAATCCCCTTTCGGGCAGCATAACAGTGGTTAACTATAGATTTAATATATTTAATAAAAGAAAAAAGAGCAATCTCAACAGTGCGTCTCCGTTTTTGTACATGATAAGAAAACACTGCTGTAGTAAATGCATAAAATCTGCAGCACGAATAAATAAATGTTTAAAATTGCAAGTTCTGGTATAGACATTTCTATAGAAGATAACAGGAACTTTTCTGTTTTAACTGTTACTGTTTATCTATTACCTTATTACTTTGGTGCAGTCTGTTGGAGGTCTTCACAGTAGGAAAAGCTCTGAAAATACATTTAGAAATAAAAAAATCTCTGCCCTCCTTCACATTTTCAGATTTGAGTCTTTGCCAGGTCTGTTCTGGCCCCCGAGCCTTGTGTTTGCCCGGCCTGCTCTAGTTAGTCAGGTCTGGGAAGAGTTCATGGTTTGAGTTATAATGTAGCCAATCACAACAGTGAAAAGATGTGGGCTCTCTGCTGCATTAAAATGTGACACCAACAGGTCCAAATCATATGTGAAGAATCTGGAATGAAATCAGTCTCGCTGTTGCATCATAGCACCGGGGACACCTCGCACTGTGATCTCAGAACTGCCCAAGGCAAGGAAAAAAAACGGCAGTATATGGGAATGAGCCGGGGCTCACCAACGGACAATAACATCTGGAAATGATTAACAAATATATTGTATCATTTACAGCATGTGTGAAGATGTCATTAGAATGTAATTGTAGCTAATAAGTACAATATATAATTAATGATGCACCTGCACAAACTGGTGACAAAGTGACATAAATAAAGCTAATAAAGCTGTATTGGTTTAACTGCTAAGAGTAAAATAACTTTACAGAAGTATAAAGAACTACATATACTATACTGTAAAGGACTATTTATTTGCAGTTTAGTAACAAGTGCTATTCTAAACTGTTAACCAAAGGAATATATAGAATAGGTTACTATACATTCATATTTGATAACCAAACAGCTGTGGTCTGACTTTGGGTCCTGCCTCCTTTATCCATTCAGATGCACTGTTAATACAGCAGCTTTGCCTCATGAATCTCAGTGCATAGTCAAAATGTTCATTATTATTTTTGTGTTATTCCCTAACTGACAACCGCCTGATGAGCATTTAGTTTGTGTCTCATAATAATAATAATGATGAGATCCTCAATTTATATGTAGCAGCCATCCGATTTTCAACTTTTTTGTGTGTATTCCAGGACATTAATTACATTATTATTCAATGAAACAAATTAGATTTATTAGGCAGTATTAAGGGGTGAGACAGAGAAAGTGTGAGACTGACAAACAGGCAGAGGGAGAGAGAATAATATGGCATTTGCGAGGGACCCATCATGTTTCCCGAAACCTTGATAAAGCGTGAGGCTTGGCGTTTCGATACGGCCATTAATTAGCTCTCTCTCCCTTGTGGGGTCTGCCTGATTGAGCGACTAATGGTTTGCTTTAAAGTGCTGAATGAACAAATGTGTGTGTGTCTGTGGGTCTGTGTGTGTGCGTTTATCAAACAGAGTGTGCGCTTGTGTTTCGGTGTGCTTTGTTTGTTTTCTGTTTCCCTTTGTATGGCTTATTTCCTAATGCGTGTATATGTGCTGATGAGACTGTCTGTCTGTGGCTGTCTGTGTGGGTGTGGAGTCTGCACGGTGCTTGTATCAGCATTTCTAGATGCTCGACTGAGATTTTTTTCTTTGAAGTTATGATGGAAGTGGATTGGCAAAGTGCACCTTGAGTGGAATAATCCCATGTTTTCCTTTAATTGCTTGGAAGTGGATTAGCTGTGCTACGGCGTTCATGATCGCACGTCCATAGTGATGGTCATTTAAATTTGGCAGTGGTGGTGCTTATTACTACTCTGATGTTATATTTGTTCCACACAAATTGACAGTATTTCTTACTTGTGCTCATTCACACCCACAGGTTTGATCAGCTTTAAGGGATGCATTTGTATAAACTTTCTGTTGAGTGTTCAAACATCTAATGACACATTAAAACAGAAGTCTTTGCTTTGTATGGGTTACAGGTTTCTGCAGAAATAAACTTTTTTTCCAGGCACCATCTCCTGTGGATAATTAAATAAATATAAAATCAAACCAAAAATTGATTTAATAACGTGCATATAAAGGCATGCACATATACAGTGCATCTGGAAAGTATTCACAGCACTTGATTTCTTTTACATTTTGTCATTGTCACTCCAAAATCCATCAATCCATCTCCGGACCACCATCAGTGAAGCATGGCAGTGGCAGCATCATGCTGTGAGATGTTGTTCTGCAGTAGAAACTGAGAGACTAGTTAGGGTTAAGGGAAAGATGAATGCAGCAATATACAGAGACATCGTATTCCAGTAGGACAATGACCTTCAGCCCACAGCCGAGGCAACAAAGGAGTGGCTTCGTGACGACTCTGTGAATGTTCTCGAGTGTCCCTGTCAGAGCCCAAGCTTGAATCTGACTGAATATCTATGGAGAGGTTTGAAGTTGACTGTGCACCAACGCTCTCCATCCTACCTGACAGAGAACTGCCCAAAAATAGGTGCCAAGCTTGTACCATTACACTCAAAAAGACTCGAGGCTGTAATTGCTGCCAAAGATGCTTCAACAAAGTATTGATCAAAGGATGTAAATACTTTTTTTCAGAGAGACTTGATACATAATAAATGTAATAAATTTTAAAAAATGAAAGAAATGAATATACTCAATTTTGGAAAAAGGCTGTAACACAACAAAACGTGGAGCAAGTGAAATGAATAATGTGTGTAATGGGTTTCACTTTTTTTTAGTCAATATTAGAATGACAAAAAAAACTACATGGAAGCAAAATGTCAAATCCTTCCAAATATATTAGTCATCATACTGCTCCTAACATCTTAATGACATGAGGTAACAAAATACAAAAAAAGTGCTCATCCTTCAGGCTAAAAAAAACACAGAATGTCATTGAACAACAGTCAAGTTGCTGGAACGGATACATAATCAATACTGGGAAACTCAGTTTCTTAAACTGAAGACTCATCATGATCTGTTTGATCTATTGTATATAAGTGTTAGGGCAGGCAGCCATCCACCTGACAAAGATTGATTGCTGAGCTTACAATAAACCGAATGCCGTATCATTAAACTCAAATGGTGAAGTCGGTTGTGTTAGTGAGATAGAGCTGCTATAGGAAAACTACCAGGAAGACAGGACGAAATGATTTAATAAATCCTGTTTTAAGTGTTTTCTTTACATTCTTAATCTTATCTGACTGAAAAAAAACCTGAACAGAGGGTTTTGTTTCTACGCTGGCAATGACTTCATCCTCCGGTAAGGGATAAATAATGACATCATCAGTATCCAGAGCCTAATTTGGTACTTTGGAGGAGCTGCTTCCAGCATCAATTACAGCTTCTTGAAACCTGACACTGAGACGGCAGTTTGCCTTTCAGCACAGGAACAGGTCCTAAAACCAGTCCACCATACAGAAGTGCATTTGGTCAGTTTATTTCACTCCTGCAGGCTGGTCTGCTGAAGCTCTGTCATATTTGTTGGGCAGTGTCATCTTTAGGTTCCTCCACAGATATTTCATGGGCTTTAGCTGGACCACATAAACAGATGGGGACTTGTCCCAAAGCCATCACAGCATTAGTTGGAGCCTTCAGTTCACTGTTACACTGAAAGGTGAACTTTCTTTATAACCACAGGTAATGGCACTCTGGACATGTTTTGTTTTCGTAAAGACCTTTCTTTAGTTGATTGTATTTAGCTTTCCTTTAAGGCTACATCCACACGTACACGGGTATTTTTGAAAACAGAGATTCTCCGTTTTTGTTATCAGAAAAAATCCCATCCACACGTGCAGTTTTGGAAAAATATCTCCATCCACATGTAAAGACCAAAAACAAAGTCAATCACTGTCAATAATATGCCAAATCCTAACAGTGTAGAAATGTTGGCCAATCAGAAGTCTAGAAAACAGGGTTTTGTAAACAGGGTGCCCTCAAAAAACTTAAGTACTTCTGAAAAGTTTTTGTGTTTTTCTGGAAAGGCAGCTAATTTTGCACCTTTTCAAGTGCCTCTTTCATTTCAAATGTTAATAACTAAAGACAGTATCTTGGATTTTGTCTCACTGGGTACCGGTCTGTTGTGGTGAAGAGAGAGCTGAGTGTAAAAGCAAAGCTCTCAATTTACCGGTCGATCTATGTCCCTACTCTCACCTATGGTAACTAGCTGTGGGTAGTGACAGAAAGAACGAGATCGCGAATACAAGCGGCGGAAATGGACTTCCTGCGAAGGGTGGGTGGCCTCTCCCTTAGAGATAGGGTGAGAAGTTAGGCCATTCGGGAGGGGCTCAGAGTAGAGCCGCTGCTCCTCCACATCGAAAGGAGTCAGTTGAGGTGGTTCGGGTGTCTGACAAGGATGCCTCCTGGGCGAGGTTTTCCGGGCATGTCCCACCAGGAGAAGGCCTGTACACGCTGGAGTGATTATATCTCTCGGCCTGGGAATGCCTTGGTGGACAAGCTGGAGGAGGTGGCTGGGGAGAGGGAGGACTGGGCTTCTCTGCTTTTCCTCGTCCACGAGTAAACGGAAAAACTGAGTTTTTGAAAATCTCCACCCTGGCAAGAGTTTTCAAAAATCTCAGTTTTCAATGATCCATAATGCCGTTTACATGGTGACGAAAGGCCCAAACGCATAGAAAAAGCTGTGTATAAAGCTGTAATATAATGCTTACACCGTCATGTTTCACTATAGGGATACTATTAAAAAGGTGATGGTTAGGGCCTGGGGCCTGACATACATGGATTTTTGTTTTTTTTGTGTTAGCAAAAAAATGATCCACTATGCTCCATGGAAACTTAGAGTTTTAAAAATGGCTTTATACCTTTTCCATGACCTATGCCTTGCCACAAAGAAGTCTACAGCGTTTCTTGAACTCATTGCTTGGTTGTGTGCAATATAAACTGGAGCTTTCAGGTGTGTGCTTTTCTAATCTATGTGTGGGCAAAATGCCATTTAAAATCTGGCTTGAATCTGTCTAAACACATCTCACAAATAAGCTACTTTCAGCTGCTCCCCTGTTCATAATGGGGTCACCACATCAGGTTTAATTTGGCTGATTTTTACACCACAAACCAGGGAACTTTCACTTGTTAGGCAAATATGTAAACCACTGCTCTAAACAGATCTTGTGATTAATTAAAGCAAACAATTTTTGAGGCTTTAAAATGACTGAATGCTGTGATAAGAGATTACAGAGCTCCACTGAACATAGGTGCAAAAATGCACCACGTCATTACAAACACGGAGTTTTATGCTGATATTTTGACGACTTTGATCTTCTCAGCCAAAAGCCAGCACTCACTCCCCACATCATACAGTCTGCTGCTTTTAAAATGGATTATGGAACCCGATGCGACTGGATATTATTGAGGCTCACTCTCACTCCATATGCTGATTTCCGAGGTCTTCTTCTCGATAATGTATTTGTCCTTTTCTCCATGTCGCATAGTCTCTCAGCGCTCCTAAAATTAGTTAGTCACACTCATATGCATCGGCAATTGCTCTCATGCTGAATTTGAGGAAACTACATGTCTCAGAGGCCTTGGGTACATTAGCTCTTGTGACAGCGCACTCCTTTCCAGCTCTTTCGGGCACAAAGAGCTCCTCTGTAATAGGGGAAGCAAGACTTAACTTGTCTCCATCTCTCTGCCTTTTTCAAGTTACCTCACTTGGCCTCTTGTTAATATCTCTTAGCACATCTCTCTTAACTTTTCAAACACTGATATTAGCTTTGTTCTCATTCCGCATTTTAACAACTGTCACCTTCTAGCAGCATTTAACCAACATAATTTATTCACATTTTAAAGATACAACACACACACACACACACACACACACACCTCACGGCCTATTTTACTTGCTTCAAACCAGTTGATAGAAATATGCTTGACTTACATTCAAAAAGTTAGCTTTAAATTCACTTGACAGTAATATGGAAATGCACCTTCTGCAGTCTTCTTTCTGCCTCGCCACATAATTGCTGAAACAGAGAACCCTTGCTGGAGCGAATGCCACGGCAGCAAAACTGACCGGCTGGAGTCTATCCTCTGGGCTTTTTTACTGTTTCATTTAATCTATTTTTGCACGTTTTCACTTCCTCCTAAAATGAGCTTTAAAAAATATATTCTTTTATTCTGTCAACTGCAGAAAGACACTTGGTCTTCATGGCCTTTGTCTCTTCTCACATATGCTGTCGGTGTCTGCCGTTCTCACCTGTAATTTCACCTTTCCACTATCCTCTTGCCTCACATTGTTGTGCACTCTTTACCTCGGGGTTCACCTCTTTTATTCAATTATTTCCTGACTGTTTTCATCGTCTCTTCCTTAGTAGTCCTTTCCTGCCATCTGTGGCCTCTCTCTCTCCTGACTCTTCTAGTGCACTATTCTCTCTTGCTCGCTGATAACCACAGAAGATTTTTTTAAAAAGAAAAGATTTAAATTATAAATTAAATGAAAAGTTTATGGAAAAATCAATCAACAAAATGTAAAGAAAAACAATAGATATAATATGAAATGACATACAGAGATCTATAGTGAAGTTAGCATTCTTACGCTAGGCTATTTGTCCTGTCTCATTAAAGTACTTGAGCAATAGTACTTGTAAGTAATAGTTACCTGGAGTGACTAGCTGGGCTTCTGTAGACTCTAGGCTTATGTGAATGGAGCTTTAGCAATTAGTTTCAGGCAACTTCCAGCAATCATTTCCCACTCAGCTGGAGAATTTTCAGAAAAATCAAAGGATTGATTTTAAGTGTGCCGTATTTTCCAAACAACAAGGTAATAACGACGGCCCGCTAGCATGCTCTACCAAAAATAGTGCTTTGTTGTGTATCTGACCGACGAAAGCTAAACCAGTTCCACACCAGTGAAGTTGCAGCATTTTTACAAACCAATTCTGGTTCATCCGTTTCATTTAACGATCCACTTTCGCTCTTCTCATTCTGCGTCGCCACCATGTGCGTATGTAAACATAGGCACTGTGCATGCGCGTTTTACCCACATTCTATCGCGATATTTCATTTTCCTATCGTTACCCAAAATTACACCGGTATTACCGTGAACGGTATGATATGGCCCAGGCTCAGCCCTATGGTACAGTACGGTGAAAACATTTCCCAGGATGACACGTGACTTCGGAAAGTTAGATTAGTCCTTGGAAAAATGACTGAAAACTGGGGAAAAGTTATTGAGGCCGTAGATGCTAGAGCTAGTGTCTTTGTCAGTATTCTTAGCGATAATGATACAAGAAGCCTGGCTCTTCTTCTTGCTGTATTTTAGTTGTATGCATTAAATCTCATGGTTACTCATTTCCTTTACAATACAATTATAAGTATTTATATTTAGTTTGTCTTGGGTTGCTTGGGTTTTGAATGTGCTGTGTGTCTCAAACTACTTAAAGTTTGTCGCAGATAAATGATGCAATACAATCGTGACAGTTTTGCTAAAGTTGTGGTGCGGGCGCTCCCGCTATCTCAATCATTTATAGTGAGGCGGTCATAACCCTCAGTCAGAGCTGTCTTGAGTCTTTTTTTTCTAGTCGTGATGTTCTGATAATGAACGCTCCTTATGTTTCTGCTCCTGTTAAATTCCTTCCAGGTAACTGATCTACAAGCCCAATTCTAAAATAACTGCAATGTTACGTAAAAGTTTAATAAAATTTTTTTAGGATGATTTGCAAATCTCATAACTTTCCAAAATACTTTTCTTCTTCATGTTCACTTTTTTTCTTACACTTCAGTAAACAGTTACATGTATTATCCTTGTACACTTTCACTTGAACAGATGAAATCCGTTAAAGCTTTGTTTATGTTTACGAAACACATGCAGAACAGCTCATCACACACACTCCAAAATTCAGTAGGCGATTCAGAATATAAACACTTATTTAATGTCTGATTTGGGGATAAATCAATAAATATACAATGCTCCGTTTTCAGCATTTTTATTGAGCCATCTGTGGTCGGAGCTCCCCCTTCAGGCCACTACAGGCATAACTAATCAGTCATGTACTTCATTTCTTTTAAAAGGGTCAGCAAGTAGATCATGAAGTAATCTTGACAGGTAGTAATTTTAAATTTATTCGAATAAAGTTATGAACCCTTTTAGGTGTTTTAAATTTTAATGGGACTTTTCATTTTTGTTTATAGATTTACATCTTTTGATCACTTCAAATATGTCCACTTGACTATTTTATTGCCTATTTAAGTTTTATTGATGATTAGTGTTATGATAAAATCAATCTATCACACAAGCTGCCAATTCCACAGGCACTGATGCACCCCCATGCCATCAGAGATGCAGGCTTTTGAACTGAGCGATGGTAACAAGGTGGACGGTCCGTCACCCCTTTAGTCCAGAGGACGCAGCATCCATGTTTTCCAAAGAAATAAATTACATTTGGATTCATGAGACCACAGAACAGTTTCCACTTTGCTTCAGATTACTTTAAATGATTTTTGGCCCGGAGAAGATGATAGTGTTTCATATACAGCTTCTAGGTTGCATGATAGGGCTTTACTTGTGGATTGTATGGTGAAATGTGTTCACAGAGTGATTTCTGGAGCTGTTCATGAGTCCACGCAGTGATTTCCATGACACAATTATCCCCGTTTTTAATGCAGTGCTGCCTGAGGGCCCGAAGATCACAGGCATCTAGTATTGATTTTCGGCTGCGCCTCTTCCGCACATGTAATGTACTGTATGATGATGAGTGTTTGCATTTTTACGTTGAGGAATGTTATTTTGAAATTCTTCCACAATTTGTAGGCACAGCTTTTTTTTTTTGCAGATTGGGGAACCTTTGCCCATCTTTACTTCTGAGAAACTCTGCCTCTCTAAGATGCTGTTTTTATACTCAGTATGTCACTGACCTGTTGCTAATTAACCTAATTAGTTGCTAAATGTCCCTCAAGCTGTTTTTTCTTAGTACCACTTGCTTTTCCACCCTTTTGTTGCTCCTGTGGCAGCTTTACTGAGACATGGCACTGCAATCAAATTCAAAATGACCAAATATTTTTCATGAAATAATCAAATGCCTTGGTTTAAACATATGATATGTTTACCTCATTATATTGTGAATAAAATGTGGGTTTATTTGCAGTGCATTGCATCCTGCAAAATCGCCAGTCTTTGCAATATCTTATAGTCTATCCTGACCTAACACAAGTGTCCGACTTTAGTCTTACAAAAGTAGTTTGTAAGTCTTCTGGTCTAGTTAGTATTTGTTTCGTTCATAGCGTCTATTGTATTGTTGACTTGAACACAGACAATAACAGGACAGAATACACCTATGTGTAAGTAATTCAATGTGGCAGGAGCACATCGATATAATACTGTCAGTGGCTGCAACCACAAAAAATAGAGCAACGCAGCAAAGTTCAAAGGGAGCAGAGGAAGTGAACATAACCGCAGAGATGAATTTGACAGGACAGTCCAGGGGACAGAGACCACAAGTTACACCCACTAAAGCAAGCTGCACGTAGGCTGGACAGCAGGGGCAAGCTGGGTGTGGAGCAGCAGTGAAAAAGGATTTCACTAGGAGCCGGACAAGTGGCTCACTGGAGAGCAGAGCACAGTGGTGTTGTTGCAGTGGACTATTGCTCTTAAAAAAGATCTCTTTTTTTTAAACTCTTATCTTAACTGCTTGTTATTATTTTAACACTGACTTTGCTTTATTCTGCTACTTCGGTAAACTTAGATTCAGCAATCATATTTAAAGCTTATAGTTATGGCTGGATCATGCAACCCTGAAGCCTCCTTTATGGCCTAGCATGCTGTTGGTTTCAAATAATGCACTGAGCGTTTCTTCTTCACTCATCTCTTTTCACTCTCTCTGTGTTTATAGACTACTCTGCATTTAATCATTACCTATTATTAATCTCAGGTTTCACAGTGTGTCTTTGTCCCCTCTCATTTGGCCGCCCCTCCCTGAGCCTGGTTCTGCTGGAGGTTTCTTCCTGTTAAAAGGGAGTTTTTCCTTCCTGCTGTCACCAAGCGCTTGCTCATAGGGGGTCATATGATTGATGGAGTTTTCTTTGTGTCATTGTAGGGTCTTTACCTTACAGTATAAAGCACCTTGAGGTGACTGTTGTTGTGATTTGGTGCTATATAAATAAAATAAAATTGAAACTTTTTTTCACCTTGAGCCTGTCTCTGTTTTGATAACTCCTAGTCCTACAGGTCTTAGGGCTTCTCTGCAAAAAGCTCGCCTCAGCTCAAAGCTTTAATAATGGGACTTTATTTTATTGCTGCATCCATCTTTAGCTCCATATTGTCCGTGATTACAGTTGCAGTTTTTGCAAAAACCATCTCTGTGGTACTGTGAATTAAAGTATGCATTTTCATATGTATGAAAATAGCTAATCTAACACCCTGCTTCAGCTGCAGTCAGACATGCATTCCATCGGGCTGTGATATTTAGACTGAAAAATAAAATGATGAATGGCAATTTGGGAAAATGTGGAAGGTGCAAGATCTAAACCTGCTTGAAGCTGCAATCAAGTTACAACAGACACTGACTGGGATAAAAACAGTCTGTTATTTGTCAAATCACTGCAGAGTCTCCAGGCAAATTTCATGCCAATTTGTATAAAGATATCATGTTTCATTTCATTCAGAAGCTCATCTCAGTCAGTCTTTTCTCTGGCTCAACATACTGACTTCTTGCTCCAACCCTGCATACATGAATAGCATGCAAAGCATTGGTCTTTTTTATTTTAATGGATACAACTGGTTAAAACTGGCTTAAGCATAAAGCGCCTGTAATACTCTAATATGCACGATCTCTCAGACTGTATTTCCGTTTTTGGGGATAATGGTTGTATGGAGGGGCAAAATGTTTGGGGCCTTGTGTTTACCTGGCAGGGGTGACCTAATAATAGAAGGTATTATGCTGAACTGAGTGGAGTGTACTGTAGTATTCAGCAGTTCTGGAGTTTGCTGCATGTTGATTTTGGAGCTTGGACTAGAAATTTATAGCCTATCTCGACCACTGCTCCATTAGGTTTGGCCACATTTTCCACTTGCTGCAAGTGCATAATACAAAGTCTCTGGCTCGTTCAATTACTTTTTATAATTAAGTTTGTTTGTTTTATACTATGCAACCACATCCAAATTCAAAAATATGCAGTGCATACTTGTGTGTCAGTTTATTCTGCTATTTTAATTACAAATATGCATTTTGCTAGTAAAATCAACACTACTGAATTTACTAGAATATGTTTTCGTTGGCATTATATTTAAACAGTAAAATAATCCAGATTTTACATTAATGATATGCTTTTATGATGAAACACAGCTCATACACTTATTTAGTGTTGCACACTAGGAATTGTATTTACCTTCTACCCTTTACAAAATCCAATTATTTACTTTTTCTTTGCACTATCAATCATTTTGAAAGCGCAGCTGTCACCTTTTTCTAAGCAGTGGATATCTTATTCGGAACGAAACCCGTCAATCCCTTTCACCACGGACAGGCCTATCATTCCTTTTCTTCCTCCATTGTTTATTTTCTTTTCCTCCTTTTCCTCTCCATCCAGTCAAGGCCCCAGGGCCGGTCCATTGGCCTGTCAGCCAGCTAACCTGGATCTGACATGTCCATCAGGGCTGAGTCAGCCTGCGAAACACTCAGTCAGTCAGCTTTCCTCCAGACTCAACCCGGTGAAGGTAAACATTAGCGGGAGGGGGAAGTTGTATGGAAAATATTTCCCTTTTTGCCACCGCTCACAAATGAGCACATTAATATTCCACACAGCAAGGCACTTTCCAGTGCTCTCTAATTGCTCGACATTGCGCAGCTTCCAACCAGTGCAGAAAATCAGTGACATCATAGCCACATAATTGCACGTTACCAAGAGAGGCACGAGACTCCAGCGCCTTTTTGCATGCTTGTGTGTAAGAGAATGTCAGTATACTCTAGTGTACGTGTGTTTGTCCTCCAATACTTGTAAGGCAGCATATGTTCATTTTGTGTGCAAAACAGTGAAGATCATAGGATTTATCCCCTAAGCAGTCTGAGTGATGCATGCAGTCTGCATGCGTGGCTCTCTGGCGAATACGAGTGTGCTGCTGAATGGCTGTAAAGGTACCAGAGAATAGAGTACATGCTCGCACTCTTGGTCTCCTGGGCTTCTTAATATCTGCAGGCGAACACTGCACCATCTGCACTGCTCAGAACACGGTGGAGGAGGAGGAGGTAGAGGAGAAGAGAAGAGAGAAGGAGAAGAGAGATCACTCTCATAGTCAGATAGCAGCATTAGCTCCAGTGCTGAGCAGTGACCTGCCACTCTGTTTCCAATTTCACATTCATATGCAGAAGTCCTCCTTGGGGAACCTCACCTTTCTTCCCTCTCCTTTGTCTCTCCCTTTATTCCCGTCTTCTCTCTTCTTGGCTTCCTTCCTTCACTCCCTCCATCTCATCCCATCCTGCTCTCAATTCGCCTTTTCAATTTCAAAACTCTTTGAAGCCAGCACCAGCCACAGGATCCCCATCCCCCTCCCCCAAGACTGAACTCTGGGACTCCTTACCTTCCTTTCTCCTCTATATATTTCTCCTTACTGTGTCATCAATCCTCCAGCACCCCCTCCCAACCTGGCCCTGCCTATCTCGCTCCATTTCTTTTTCTACTGGCTGTATTGTTCTTGCTTGAAGAACTGGTTTCTGGACAGGGGTGAAGTAAATCTTTTGTGACCATTCCCTGCTGGGCCTCTCCCTCTCCCTCTCTCTTTGACTCTTTTAGTTAAGCCTCTCTGGGCCCGACATAGGCACCAAACTGTAACGTGATACAGATGGAATAAAGTATAAACAGAAAAGCACTCCCAAAAACAGAAGGGCCCTCCGACCCTGTCCTCCCCCATCTGTGTGTTCTTATCTAGCAGCACCCCCTCGTCATCCTTTCTTCTTGAACAACCAAGTTTTTGTTTCAGCTGCTTGATTTCTTCAAGGTTGGGTCAGTGACTTTCTTTCTGTTGTACACTGTGTTTCATAAGCTTCCTTGATTGTTCATGCTGTGATACTTGGCACAGCTATCTGTCAGATAACTGATATAACACAGACAGTTGGTGTTTTCCAACAGTGCATGAGATTTAAAAAAAAAAAATCAAACTAAAAAAAGTGGACTTGAATTGTGATATCAGTTTTCATAGCATGCTAAAGGAACCACGACTGGCAGTTGATGTGAACCTAACCCTAGTCCAACACCAGGTGGGAGACTATAACTCGGATTTCAATCCATAATAAAACAGACAGAAGAAGATGAAGTAACTAGATAGTTATTGCTCATGAGTTGACATTCATTTGCAGCATGTCTGAGTTCTTTCACTCACTTTGTATGATTTGACACGTTTATGGTTTATTGTTTAAAGCAGATGTTGGTCTTTGCTGATCTTTGTCTTGTTACCCTTGATTTAGCCTTTTTATTGTCCATGAAGTGTAACAGTTTTATTGCACAGGAGATAGTGAGAGAGTGCAATTCCTCAGACAAAAGTGAGGTAAAGCACACAATAAAGGCAGCTGTAAATGAATTTGACTCTTTTTTCCTCCCTCGTATGGTACGAACACCAGAATTATGCCTATAGCATAAGCAGCACACGTATTACTCTTATTTCTCAGTAATATAGAGTATTCACAGCAACCATTTTGACAAGAAATAGTAGGTAAACAAAGGTGTGCTAATAACATAACATACACTGCTCCAAAAAAATTGACGGAACACTTTTTAATCAAAGTACGGCATCAAGTCAGTTAAACCTGTGGGATATTGATTAGATAAGTAGCAGAGGGGGTTGTTAATCAGTTTCAGGTGCTTTGGTGTTAATGAAATTTACAACAGGTCCACTAGAGGGGCAACTCCCAAAACAGTTTTTACAGATAGAGAGCACTGACATTTTCACTTTTTCATCCATTCTGATGGTTTTTTCACTAGTTTTGTATTTAGTTAGGGTTAGTGTAACTACTGGCAACATGAGGCGATACCTGGACCCTACAGAGGTTGCACAACTCCTCCAGAATGCGGCGTGAATACACACCATTGTCAGAAGGTTTGCTGTGTCTCCCAACACAGTCTCAAGAGCATGGAGGAGAATCCAGGAGACAGACAGTTACTCTGGAGAACTGGAGAGCATCGTAAAAGGTCCTTAACCCATCATCGGTACAGGTATCTGGTCCTCTGTGCAAGGAGGAACAGGATGAGCACTGTCAGGTCTACAAAATAACCTCCAGCAGGACACTGGTGTGAATGTCTCTGACCAAATAATCAGATACAGACTTCATGAGGGTTGTCTGAGAGCCCAGTGCCCAGTTTTCACAGATTTTCCACAGATTCACCCTGACCACATGTGATAGACATGCAAGGTGTGGAGGACACAGACGTCTATAGGTTAGGCAACGGCACCCTGGCTGCTATTAGGTATTGGGATAAACTCATTCTCAGATCCTACACTGGTGCAGTGGGTCCTGGCTTCTTCCTGGCCTAATGTGGTAGGGGTATGTAGGGAGGATGAAGGAATTGATACCACTAATTGGTCCACTTGTCAGACCTCAAACCAGCAGAGCACCTCTGGGATGCTGTGATTCAGTCCATCCGACATCAGCAGGTTCCACCTCAGACCTCAGGAGCTCAGTGATTCTCTGGTCCAGCTCTAAGAGGAGATCCACCACCTGACACTGAGCACGCATGTTGTCAGCGATATATACAGGCAGGTGGACCTTAAAAACTACTGAGTATCATTTTGAGCTGCTGCAATTAAATTTCAGCAAAATGGACTAGCCTGCTGCATGACTTCCTCACTTTGTTTCTTGGTGTGTCGTTGAATTCAGTCCTCTGTAGGTTCATCATTTTCATTCCCATCAAACGGTGTAGCATCCTTTCACTCCTAACACATTACCCAGTCCACATCGGGATAGATATCCGCCATGATTTTTGAGATTTGTTACGTTTTCAAAGTGTTGCTATATTTTTATTTATTTTTTTGAGCAGTATATATATATATATATAAATGTAACAATCACTCACAACTGAAGTAAACAAAACATTTCAAAGCTGACGTAAGACGAAGACAAGCAGCAGGAAAAGCTGTGCACGTAGAAGGAAAATGTTCTAACTCATGGTGGCATTTTACAGAAGGGGAGCTGCGGTCTGAGATAACACTCACCGTAGCAGTTCTTATCTCAGTAACTGTCATAAATTTGAACTAAAAAGATACAGTGCTATCTCTGCTGCCTTTCAGATCTATTTTAGAATGTGGAATGATTGTTTAATGAAGTTATTGGAATAATATAGTATAGTTTCTGCAAGTAATAAAACCCCCATCGCCTGACTGGCCGCTAATCCAAAACGCCTTTCCACTTTAGAGTGGGCGGCCACCTTTGGTCACCTTCAGCAAATGTGATGTCAGACAACTCTGTGATGCAGCACTTTGGCACAGCATGCTTTGACCTAAACCATAATTATAGTCCTAGCATGCTGATGTTTAAGTATTGTCGTCATGAACTTACATTTACTATGAGTCAACTGTAGCAGCAGTTGCTTGATCCAAACAGTGGATGTCCCGCCCCAAAACGGAGAGAATATGTGAATCTGACCCTGATGTGATGCTATTCAGCTGAGAGAACATCGGACACGGTGTGAGATATATTTTGGTTCTGATGTGATTTTACTAAGTGGAAGTACTCATCCTCAATACTGTCTTTGATAAGTATAGATCCCACTTGCAGAGAACACACACAACAACAGATCCAGATGTTCTGCTGGGTGTTTTAGTCTGTCTCTGCTAGAAAAAACTGCTGCACTGTTCAGGTGTGAGTTAATTTACCAACAAAGCACGGTAGTGGTATTAATTTTACAGATAAGAATTAGTCAAATTAAAATTGTCACCCAATGGTGGCACTAAATAAAAAATGAACGTTATTAAATAAATAGAACAAAAGTGGCAGAGGGTTTTTGGTTTGGCAGCATTGGGATTCCCTCTCTCTTTTTCTGTGGATGATGTGGTCCTGTTTACGTCCTCAAGTCATGACAATTTGCATTTGTCAAGTATGAAGCAGCGAGGATGAAAATTAGCACCTCCAAGTCTTTGGCTCTCATTCTCAGCCAGAAAAAGGTGGGGTACACCCTCCTGTTCCTCAAATAGTTGCTGCCCCAAGTGGAGGAGTTAAAATATCTTGGGATCTTGTTCATGAGTTACAGGACAGTGGACCCGTAAAATGGAGGATGGATCGATGAAGTGATACAGGATGCTGCACCAGTCTATTGTGGTGAAAGCAAAGCTCTCAGTCTCTGTTCCCACTCTCACCTTTGGCCATGAGCTCCAGATAGCAACAGAAAGATATAAATGGCCAAAATTAGCTTAATCTGTAGCATCCCTGGGCTCAGCCTAAGAGAGGGATTTGGTAGGGGTTCGGTGTACAGTCACTATTACTCCACATTGAATGGAGGCTGACTAGCATGCCTCCTCGGTGCCTCATAGGTCAGGCTTTTGTCCAGCCTAACCGAAGAGCTTAAGAAGGTGGCTGAGGAGTTGGGGATCTGGATTTCTCTGCTTAGTCCTCTACCCTGTGAACCAGACCCGTTGGTTATGTTCTCTGAAGGTGTGGCAGGGAATGGTTGTTTGTTATGCCCTGTGCATTTCCAGCTCAAGCTGATGCTTCGCAAATGTTTGTTAAACTAATCAGCTAGCTGCTGCCTTTAATGACACTATAAAGATAATGCCTTTACAGAGCGCACACTGATCTTCCATCAATTCAAACACAGTAAATTCAGCAGGACTTTACAAGGTTTAGCTGATTATAAGCCCAATTTTAAAGGCCTGTCAGTTGGCTTCTACTAAACTAAAAACTACAAAAAAAGAAAAAGTGATAACTGATCTCTCATTCTGGCAGATTAAATTATTGTATATTTGTAGTATGGATGAATATCAATAAGAGTTTAACTGCACAACCACTCATATTGATATCATTTAATGATCTGAGACTTTATCTCTACTCCTGCCAGTTGTACTCTGTTTTTGCACATTTACTGTGCATAAGTGAACATTGACTAGCAAACAGGAGCAACACTGTTCTGAAAACCCTAATCAATAAGCTTTATGAATCCACTCAGAGCTAAACAATCAGCTGGCTAATGATAACTAATAGCCACTAACTCATGTTTGCTCTAAATATAAAAGGTAATTTGCTCTAAGAAGCAGGACTAGGACTGCAGAACTGTGGATGTCTCCGCCTGTGTATGATGCACTTTCACTAAAGGTTTAGTCAGATTGCTTGTGCTTCTGCCCTTGCATGCAAAAGTACTGTCAGCATTGACTGTAGGTAATCGAGAAATGCATCAGAATCTAATAATGACTGCGGAACCAATGATGTTAAAACTTATTGATAATAATTTAGGCTTTGTGCTCATTTCATACCAGGACTGGGAACCAATCTGAAGGTGGCAGTCAGTCTGTCACAGCTGAGAGTCAAAGTCAGACTAACTAGCTCTGCAGTCTTTATCCTGAGGAGATTCAAACCAGAATAAAAGCTTAATTTAATTATATTATATTTTTAAAATTATTTTACCACGTTTTTCAAGAGAGAGGGGGAGAGAAGCAGAGTGTGAGTGCGAGCACGAAACACAAAGGTCACATGTGTGGGAGAGTAAGTCATAGCAAGTGAGTGTAGGAAAGAGGTAAAGTTGAAATGTTATTTAGAAATCAATAAATTCAATTCTGCCTAATACTGTGGTGTAACACAAGTGTTTTCAGTCCACACTGCTAACTTTTTTTCCTGTGACAGTTCCAGTTTGAAAGGGTGTGTTTTAATACTTGTGCAGGGATTGTGATATTAAAGTATTTGGAGCCCTGCTTAAAACAAAAATAGCAACTGCTGAACATCAGCTTAAGTGTATCCAGTTCTTATATTACCTTAAACTGTTTGCAGCTACTATCAGTCGTCACTAGTGAAGAATGCAGTTAATGTGAATGGAAACAGTTTATAAGTTTTACATCAGTTTGCTAAAATATTAGCAACAACATTTTATTGTTATGACATCTAAAAATACTCACTGTTTTTGTACCACTGTCACATCACTTGCATCTCATTTGTTTTTTAAAGTTTTTAACAATTTTAAACTTCCAAAAGTTATACAGTGCATAACACTAATCACTTAAACAGGGGATATTAGTGTGAACTGTAATGAAACTATACTTGTACTTGACTGCTTGGGTGCTTTTCCTGTTGTGATGAACAATATAATATTACATCGCTGGCTACACAAAGTGCAGTTGGGTCAGTGTTAAGCCTTAGAAAAAGTAGTATCACTCCCCTTGTTCTTATTTTTGTTGTTCTGTCAAGCAGTAAATCTGTACTTGTACCTTGTAAATCAGCTCGTCTGCTATGAATCCTTTCTTGCGTGTTATGCATTTCCTGCTCCGTGTCCCATGTCGCATGCTGCGAATCTCCTTTTTAGTGCGCACTCTGATTTGTTGGCCTTTTTCCCCCATGTAACCTTTGAAATGTGTTTCCTCTATCTGTATGTTCACCTCAGTCCAGCTTCCCTACTGTGTGTGTCCCATGTGTTGGTGCGCCTCTGCACATACTGGCCGTGTCCACTCTACTCTCCAGCCAGTCAGTTGGATCAGGGCAGCAGTGCACCCCTCCCTTGTGTTTGGATAATTGTGTTTTTGTAAAAGCTGTCCAGCTGCATTACAGTAGTCAGGACCCGACAGTAGTCAGCTCTCATCACTGTGGTGACTGGGGATTTGGCTGCAAACACTAGTTCCATCTGCATATGATGATTTTAGCCAGACCTGAAACTACATCTGTGACTTTATTGAGACTTTAAATTTTGGTGGAAGTAAAACACAAGCTGAGAGGATGAAAGTAAAGGCGGAGGTCACTGGAATGATTAGATTATAATAGGGTGGGTGTTATGTCTTCCTGTGCTGCTGCACAGATATGACAGAATGGGAAACACAAAGAGGTGGCAGACAGATAGATTGAGCACAAGAACAGGCTGATATGCAAGCAGACAGAGAAACAAAAAGTGGGCAAGGAAGACAAATACGTTGCAGAAAAGAAAAACACACTGAAGACAAAAGATGAAGGAAAGTGATGAACTAGGACAAAAAGCGACAGAGAGTCAGGAGAGGAATGACAATCAGAGAGACAGCACAGGGTGAAAAGGTAGGTGTCTGACAGACAAACAGACAAAGACGCTAATCTAACGCACTCCGATCCTGGGCCCCGTGTGAGAATATGCTGATATAAGGCTTAGCTGGAGGAGGATTTTCTCCCTTTAGTTTGGCTTTTCTGCTAAGTAGCAGTGTGATACAATCAGCCACTGTACAAGCCGTCTGTGCGTACATATGGAATTCCATTAACCTTTCCGGCTCTGTTGGTTAAATGTCAGCATGGTGCATGAAATTGAATTGGTCATTGATTCAGAAGCAGGACAATTCTCCCACTCAGCTGTAGACAAGTACCATTCTGCCAGACTGAATCCGTATGTTCCTTGCTGGGAACAAACTACAGCTTAAATAAGAATGCTCCAGGGAGCAGGATGTCTGAGAAGACAGCTGTGATGTGTCTTCTTTACAGACAAACAAAGCCTACCCATCTTTTCAAAGAGAGCTTTCCTCCTTTCTAACTGCCGAATCACAATATTCATTATTAATGTAGCTCTGTCAAATAAATATGACAATATCTGGAAAATATATTGCACTCTAAATAATACATTTGTTCTGTAATATGCAAGTGGATAGATTCTTTTATGTATAAAATAGCCATAGAAAATGCTTTCCTGGCAACACTGCATTCACGTATCCGCTTCATGAAGAATGCTGTATTGTCATAATCCTATAAGAGTCTTTTCAATAAGACCTGAGAGTTCTTTTTCAGCATTTTTACATTTCCTTTTAATCAACAGAAAAGACTTTTGATATTATCCTAAAATGTTTGTGATGTGGCATTCTGCTGCACGTATACTGCTATTGATTTACCACAAACGACACCACATTGCATCATTTTATTAGTACTGGATTGTAGGAAGGAAGAGCACAAGAAGAATTGATTGTCTTTATTTCAGGTACACCGTGGATCCGATCTTTTTAAAATCTGTATTCAAAATTCCAAATAAAAATAGAAGGCAGTGATTTGAAAATATCTTACATCCATATTTTATTTGTAATAAGTTTGGTTGTAAAAAGAGCATCTTAGAGAGGCAGGACTCGGGTAAAGATGGGCAGATGTTCACCAATCTGCAAAAACAACTCTCATCACCCACAGCTCATAATATCATCAAAAGATTCAGAGTATCTGGGACAAGGTTGAAAATCAGTTCCGGATGCCCGTGATTTTTAAGCCATAAGTTAGCGCTGCATTAAAAACAGGGATGATTTTGCCATAGAAATCACTGCATGAGCTCGGCAGCGCTTCCAGAATGCACCGCCTATGAACACAGGTCACCGTGTCATCCACAAATGTTGGCTATAGCTCTGCCACTATCCTGTGGTGAGACAAGTCAAACTTATAAATATAAATACTTTTTTTTAAACATATGTTTTGTAGTTAAGCTCAGGAGGAAGAGCAGGTCATCTACTGATCGGAAGGTTAGTGCTATAATCCCTGGCTCGCCCTGCATCCTTGGAAGATACTAACCCCAAGTTGCTCTCCGATGCATCCATCGGAGTATCATTGTGTGTGAATATTAGTTAGTGAGCACTTAAAAGCATAGAAGAAAGTGATTGGGTGTGGCATGTTGTATAAAGTGCTTTGAGTACTCCAGAAGAGTAGAAAACTATTTAAGAATCAGTCCATTTAGGTAAAACCTTTTTTCTTTCTCAGCAGGGACTTTATTTTTTTATTTATTTTTTTGCAATCACAATTGGCAACTTACACAAATAAACAGCAACAAAGAGTAGTAGCGCTATACTCACCTCTATAATACATCTAGTCCAGTTTTTTTAATACTTTTTCATGTTTACAAATTTTTTTTAAAAAAGAGTCCTAATGTCCAGATTAACACGAAAAACCAAAAGCTTTCATTTATATGTTTTTAACCTGCAGGTGCCAAACGGTGTCTGTTCTTTAAATTATTCCAGTAAAGTAATGATGCGTAGACCTGTAGCTCATTTGTAAATGAAAAAACTTCTGATAAAAACTCCATTAGGTTTACAAGAAGCCATCAGTTAATCACAATCCTCACAGCAGAATGATTTTTAAAGATCCCTTCTTAAGAAAAGTGAGTTTTAAGCCTGCTGTAGGAGCAACATCCACAATCCCAATCATCATGTAATCACCAGATTTTGCAAAAAGGCAGTTGAACGCTTACATTTTCCACTCTGACACAGTACAGCTTGATTTTACACTTTCAGCATCTTTACGTTGACATTTGGCTGTCCTGCTGGATATATGTGCTCTACAGTCCTGCTGGATGCATAAACAAATCCTGACCTTTGTATTTGTTTGTGGGAGTTCAATATTAATGGTAGAGAGGGGGGTTTGCAGCTGAGAGGCGGCCCGGGAGTGCTTTACGAATATATAGGAGCGCAGAAGGTAAAACAATGAGGAGCAGTAACAACCCTGCAGCTCAGGAGGTCAGTGGATCGATGTGCAAAGATTACATGGTGCGATGTGGATGTCGATAGGTCAAGAGACATACTCGCTAATGAAGCTGAGTTATGACTCATTCATCTGCCTCCCGACTGCACACTCCACCCTCTGTTTTTATATTTCACTTTATTTTTTCTTGCTCTGCTTATCGTCCTTTAATTTTCTATCTCCCCTTTTCTTTTAAGTTTACTTGCTAGCCATGAAACTTTCACACTTTAATTTTTTTTTTTCTAGTTTCTTCTCTTTGAAGAATTTTTTTCCTTCTCTTGAATAAGAATCGACCTACCACGTGCACTGGAATCGTGCACGCCACCCTCCATACTCTGTTTTAACCCTGATATCTTGTTTCTTTCTGCTTCATTCTCTCTCAGTGTTCTCAAGTTGCGCGTAACTAAATCTCAGGGTTCTCTATTTCCTTCCTGCTAATAATACCTCCCCTCCTCCCACAACGCTTTCTGTCACGCTTTGTCTGTAGCTACAGTTGTGGTCAGAAGATACACTCATTGTGGGCATTAATGTCATGGCAATTTGGGGGTTTTCCAGGCAGAGTGATTGGATAGCATACATCTGCAATGACTTTAAAAAAATACAGAATTTGGTGTTTTACTTTTCTTGAATTCACACAGGGTCAAAATTGTACATACAGGCTCAAATTTATATATTTTTACTAAGTGTTGCCGAAGATTCTAAAAGATCTTTTAACTTGACAAAGGCCGAGGCCTGTTAGTTCTTGTTAGTGATCATTATTGACAACACCTGGTAGTTTTTCTTTGCGTGCAGGCATTTATTAACTGACCAATACTCAGCGCAATGGCAAAGTTCAGTGAACTTTAGGTGGGAAGGTCTCTTAGAGTCTTAGAGTCATTTTATATGGATGTGTCACCACTTTGTCTGGGGGAAGACCCAAACTTTCACCCACATAGAGAGGAAATTGGATGTTCAGGAATCACCGAGGCTCAATCATGAACTGGAAACTGCTGGAACACCAGTGAGCCAGTTTTACATCGCCATGGACTGAGAGGCTGTCGACCAAGAAAGAAGTTGATGCTCCAAAATAAACACCTTCAAGCTCAACTGAATTCCCAGCTGCCCACATGGACGAGCCAAATGGCTTTTGGAAAAAGGTTTTATGGTGAGACAAGATAAAGATTGAGCTACTGGCCTCAATGACAGGAGGTATGTTCAAAAGAATAAAAGTGAGGCTTTCAAACCTAAGAATACTACCAACTGTCAGGTATGGTGGTGGTACGATATGGTGACGCAAATAAGATCACGCAACTGGACAATGATCCCAAACACACATGAAAGGTTCAAGAGAATGGGTGAAAAAGAAAAGAGTTAATGTTTCACAATAGCCCAAAGTCCAGACCTCAACCTGATTAAAATGTTGTGGTAGAACCTTAAAAGAGCTGTACATACTCAAATGCCCTCAAAGCCAAATGGCCACATCCTGAAGGAACTGAAGCGGCGTTGCAAAGAAAACTGGGCCAAAATTCCCGAGGTATTTATGGCAATCATGGGGTGTACTTGTTTTTTCACATGCCTGCTTCTGCAGTTTGGCTTAGTTTCTGGTAAATAAATAATGACATGCTATAAAATGTCCAGTGTTGATGTTCATCTCAGGCTTTATTTACCTAAATTTAAGACTTGAGACTAACTTTAAGACATTTTTTATATATCCTGAGATGTAACCCCCGCCCACCACGTGAAAACTCCCAGAACATAAACAGTCTAGATTTTTTGCTGTCACATCTCAGTGAGTCATATCAGTGAAAATAAAGCCCTGTCATCTTAGTGGCATTGATCCCCACTGAAGGCTTATTTCAACTGATGGGAAGACTCTGGGAGATTGCTCTTACCTTTCTTCCAATCTCCGGCTATGTTTCTGAGCAAGCAGACAGACTGCAGTATATCTGCGGGTCTATAAGTCTGGAAAAGCCACAACAATAAAATAATGTGACAGGGGTTGAAGCAGTTTGACTTTGTCTTCAAAAGGGATTGTAGCGAGATGCAGTAATCTGTGTAATACAGGCCCAAATTGCTGCTTTTAGCACTGCTTTTGTAACCACTCTCTCACCAGGCACTTTCTGCACTAAAACACTCTTGCTCTCCCTCATCAGAAAATGATGAGCTGCTGTTGTTCTTAACCTTACTGATGCTTCCCCACTGAGCTGCATTATCAGGGCCATGTAAACTACCTTCCAAGGTGGCGACAGTGAGGCTTTTTAGCTCTAATCCCGTGTGTCTGTTAGTACACATGAATATGCTCCTCACATGTTTATGTTACAATGTATGTATTTGAAGTTGTGCTCAGTGTGTCCATTGGTGCCACGAGGAGACTAGGACAGCTTAAAAGGATTAGCACCCAGAACGGAGAATGACATTTCCAATTGAGACTGAAGCTCTTGTTTAAAGATTAAACGTGAGCACCACTATGATATGAAACTCTACAAATGTGCCGCCCACAGATACCATTAATGTGTGCTGTATTTCTTTGACTTGGCACCACACCAAAAAAGTAAAAGAACAGAATAACATACAGATAAAATCAGTGTAGGGTTTACGTGAGGCGGTGGACCTAAACATAGATGAGCCTTAAGAAAAGCTTCAGTGCTCCCTGTTATAAAGCCTTCTGTAGGAGGAACAAAAGCCAATCTTCCCAGAGATGCTCCCTGATTTCATGTTTTAATGATACTGGTGGAAAGTGCTATTTAAAATTTCAGATTAAAATCTTCATTTCCCTTCCATATTTTACTCGTTTATTTGCTATTGTAAGGCAGAGATATTAGCAGAACGGAGGCATTCCTAACATCGTTCCAACCAAATGGAACGATGTTTGGATGCCAGCAGCCTGCCTGCTGCTTCATGCTGGTTTTTACAAACAAGCTTGACTCACTTGATACTGGCAATAACCACCCACTGGTCAGCTATTGCACTCAGCTTCCTGCAGCTTTAAACTCGTTTTCACTTTCTGTGGGAAAAAATCTCAAACTAATACAAAGATTCAGGCTTAGCAGTAAGGTTGTCCCACATGTTATAAAATACTCCCACTTACATAAAAATGCAACAAGTATTCATGGTTGGACGTCACTGTGGGTTCATATACGTGTCACTTTAATCTTTAGTGAGCCAGACCAGTGAAACTCCTGTTTCTGTCAATGTGAAGTAGTTTAACTGCACATTTAATCTCTGAGATATCAAAATATAAGAAAAAGAAGTGCGATTTGCTGCTGTGGTTAATGAAAGAAATCTGTCACCACAACTCTTTGGCCTTAAATTGTAAGAAATTAACGTGTAAAGTTATGGAAAAACTTCTGGTAACTCATTGCTCCTAAAGTCTCCTGTAATTATAAAGTGGAAGGTTTTTATTAATTCACAGAAAATATCCTATTTTATTTATTTTACTCTGAACACATTGTAAAAAAAAATGAAATGAAAGGCTGTGGGGGTGGTTGTTACAGTTAAAAGTCCAAAATGTATCCCCACAAGACGTCCAGTGGGCCAGATTAGAGTCTTTGCTGGGATAATTCTGGCCCCGGGGCCTTTTTGTTTGACACTCTTGTAGCAGAGCAGAGAATGAATATCTATAGTAAAGCAGAACAGAGCCGAAAATGTATCAACATTGTATCAACATATTTTTAAGTGTTTAGATGTACAGTAGAGCTGCATTTTCTCTCAAATTACTTTAATCACTGTTGTTTTTCAGTAGCTGATGAAACAACTTACACGCCTATAGCACAAAACCCAAGCAGTCATATGTAACACAGGCTAACTAAACTATCATGCACTGTATTGTTAAGCATGACAGTGAAGTAAAACTACAAAATATTAATGGAACTGTAAATCCCATTTTTCCAGAAACCCATCACTTTGCCCTTTTCCATCTGTTTTACGTGCTTCGGTGTAGAGTTCCCATCTGTGTTATATCTGCTGTAAATCACAGTTGCTGCCATGTGACAAAAGCAGAATGGGCAAGTTCACCTGTAGACCCTGAGATTTTCTTCCTTTAGTAACTTAATGCACAGCGCAGTGCTGTGAAGCCAGCCTCTTAAGAACCCTACTTATCCCACGGTTCAGCACTCCTCTTTCCTTTTACACTCGCAAAGTTAATGTGCTGTAGAGAAAATGACTGGATCCCTCATGCTTGAATAGAAATGGGCGAGAGCTCCGATTTCCAAAAACCTGTCGCAAATTATAGCTCAGGAGGAGGGAAAGGAACACTTTGCACAGAATCACTTGAATCACAAAATGCAAATAGAGGTAAAAAATGTAACACTGGTTACAGCAAGGCTATGGCGCTGTCCATCGATGACACCTGCCGTGACAAAAGAATCAATACCACTTTGGGCCAAAAGCTTCAAATAAAGGCTGTGAATAAGGAGACAGTTGTATCCTGTCTCTGTGTTGCAGCTTTTACTTGCAATATGACGGCTTTCAATTTACAACACTGCAAAAAGACCTCGATGTTTTCCTTTTGTTGTTGTCTGTGTGGTTTAAACGTAGCCCAACTCCTGAGCCGGTGGTACCGATGGGGAACAGTGGACAATAGAGTGCCAAGTTGATTTCCTATTACCTGTGGAGGAGAAACTCTTTTGTCTTTGGATGGGCGCTATAATGGATTGTAATGAGAGAATTGAGGTGTCTGTGGAGGAGTAGCGCAGTGCAACAAGAAGGCCAATTTCTTCCTTCTAATTTTGTTTGTTTTTGCCCCCTAAACCTGTTTCCTCAATGTGTCAGGTCCTAACACTGTCAGTACATCAAGAGACAGCCAGAGAGCGCCTGTCAGTGTTTGTGTGTCCGTATGGCAAGTGTGTTTAGGATGCATGTGTATGAAAAAAAAGGGCGCGCATGCAAATGTGTGTGTGTTACTTTGATTTTGTTTTTCTGGTCTGTGTGGTCTCTATCGGGTTCTGAGATCTAACCGCATTTTCTCATCCTGTCGTCTTTTTATCCCCGCCGCTCCCTCCTGTCCATCTCTTAGTCTCTCTATCCCCCTCTCTCTTAATCCTCCCATAGTCTCTCTGTCTCTCTGTCTCTCTCTCGGCCCCCTCCTCCTAACTGCTCCTGTGGGGCTCCTCTGGGTGTATCTTTCCTGTTTTCCTCACACTCATCCAATGCAATTTTCTCTTTATCAACATTTGATTTCCACTGAGTGAGTTGTTCTCTGCACAGAGAGAGCCAAGAGAGACAGGGTTAGGGTAAAAAAAAAAGGAAAAAAAATGCAAGAAGAGCATTTATCTAACTTCCACCTCCCCCTTTTTCCAATCTTCAACGGCTCTTTATCTCCCTCCACCTCTCTGCTCTATCGTTTTCACTCCTGCCTCTCTTTCACCTACACTCCTGCCAAATGTGGCCTCTGTCTGTTAGCAGATATGACCATCAGCTTGTATCATGCCACCTCGCTGTTCACTACATGCTGCACCTCTTAGTTTGCCATACCGCAGCTGCAAAATTTAAAATCTAACATTGCACATCAGCACATCTAAAAATGTGTAATTTTTTTTCAAATCCTGAGCCAGAAAAAGTAAAAATTTCGCTGAAAAGGTTTGATTGCTCCTTTTGTTTTGCTTCGGCTTTTGTTCGTCGAGGTTTATTTGCCATCCTTGTTTGGCTTTAATAAGCTAAATCTCACCTCCGCTCAACCAGTATCCTCCTCCCACCCATGCTAACAGGCAGCAGCTATGAACCTTGGCCTCATTCTATAAAAAAAGAGTGAAAAAAAGCCTTCTCTCATTTTTTTGCCCCCACGCCTAAAGACATCCATTGTGACAAATTCATAATTCAAAGCCCTTTTAATGATGTGATTAAAAAGTCATTTTCAGCTTCTTTGTAGCCCCTCCACCCTCATGCACACACACACACACGCACACACACACAGGCTAAAACACATTTTTTCCCCTATCCTTCCTTCCCACTCTCCATATTTTGTCTGCACAGTGAAAGTTTCTAATTTGCTCGTAATGAAAGCTAACTTCTAATGAGCCCCTCACTTGCTCCTCCTCTTCGCCCTGTTTTTGCGTCTCTCCTGAGCAGCTTTGATCTTTTAGGGCACATTTGATAATTTGTTGCCTCGTGTTTGGAGACTGATGCATCGCAGCTTGTTGCGTAACAAAGTCCCCACGAGAGAGCCGCTAATGGAGGGCTTTGTGGCAAGGTGGCTGCCGATTGGAACTTATTATCAGCGCCGGGAAATCATTTCGTCGGCTGTGACTTTGGTGTTACACTTCCCAGAATTACTGCAAACAGAACGTCAAATCACACTGACCTTTGTAGTATAATATCCTTATAAAATAAGCTTTTATCTAATTATGCATCAAACTATTCATTTAAATGCTAATCACTACTATTGCAATGGATACTTTTCTTCAAATATGTAGACCATTTTCTTAGATTTTTAAAAAAATAATATCTTTAACTTTATCTTGAAAGCAAACTGGCCTTTGTTCTCTGCAGAGTTGGTTCACATAAACATTTCATTTGATGTCATTTGATGTGGTGGTATTTTGCATTTCATTTGGTTCAAAGGTAAAATTCAGACCAGTGAAAGTGTTTTTCCCAAGCAGAAGATAAGAGCTTATTGTTTAACAGTCTTTTTTTAATTGGTGTGGAATTATCTGAGTGTGAAGCAATGTGACAAAAGATATTTTTTTAAAAAAGCACTGGGTTCCTATTTCAAACTGCACAAATATTAGATTTTAATATTGTAACATTAAACAGACTTTCCCCTGCAGAAAATGATGTCTGTGCTTTTATTGCATTTAGCTAAGTCGTTTCTGTCTTATAGAACTATAGCCACACTTATGTCTTCCCAAGCTACACTTTTAGTCAGTGTGTGTGTGCCTTTAAATACGGTATTTGATCTTTTTAATGCCCACAGACTGTATGTAAAAGACATCGCCAACTGTTAGTGGACTCTCATTCGGCATCATTCAGTGCTGTTTTTCTTTCTTTCTTTCTTTCTGTTTTTTAAAACCATAATTGATGCAATTTAGACAACATGGTGGAGTTCTACTTTATCACCTAGCTTGGATAGGAAGGTGCAGAGTACAGTGTTCATTGATAGGCTGTGAAAGTTTAATCAACCACACATGAAGACATGTTTTCTTTCTGATAATAGATAACAGTGCATTGGTTGAGAGCTATTTGCTGATACAGTGGTAACTGCGTTTATAAGAGACAATGAATGAAAATTAAAACTATAAAGAAGAGAAGGGAGAAACACCCTTCAACCATGCTATGATGTTGGATGTTGCATAGTTTACTCTAAACCAGTGGTTCTTAACCTAGGTTCAATCGAACCCTAGGGGTTCGGTGAGTCGGTCTCAGGGGGTCGGCAGAGCCTCCGCCGTGACATGCACGGCTCATTTTGTGCACCAGTAAAAAATATATCTATGTCTTGAATTTGAAAAAAATCACATTTTATTTTTCACTAAAGAGGGGTTCAGTGAATGCGCATATGAAACTGGTGGGGTTCGGTACCTCCAACAAGGTTAAGAACCACTGCTCTAAACAGAGTGCAGAGCATAAATCAGTATGGCCAGATTTAGGTTTTTGCAGTGAATCTTTGTAAAGCCAACACAGAGCATTATCATGTCACGTAAATGTTCTCATCCCCTAGGCGTCTCGTAGTAACGTAAAAGCTACCCTTATGAAACGCTTGTGGTTTTCAATTCCAGCCCTAACCCTAACCTTAACCCTAACCTTGACACATATATAGATTCTTGCGAACCTGCTGTCAGGCCTCCGCACGTGTAGATTCATTCCAGCCCACTCTCATACCTCCAAACGCGTAACATACTGACCATCTGCAACAGTCGTCGGTATGTTACATGCTGGGATGAGAACCTGTTGGCCAACAACATAACTTTCCCCTTCGTAAGTGGCTGATGAGGTGTTGGCATTTATGCTTGTGCTGGTGAAATAACCTTGTGGTTGTGTCCCAGACTCTTTCCCCTCCTGTGGTCAGTTTTTTTCAGGGGCAAACATATTTGTTTCTCAGCTTTTCCAGCTTTTCCTTTTGTGTGTTCACTCATGTCCTCTCACCCTGTCAGGAAATTTCTGACATCTGTGAGTCCTTTTATTGATGTTATGATTATTATTCCTTATGCTAAGAAAACGATTATTATTCTCTCGCAGATCAATTTTAACAAATGCTTTGAAACAGTAGCAGGAAGTGCACAGGAGGAATCCATAGCACTGAACGAACCAATCACAATAGCTGTGGGCTGCGCTGATACAACGTGTGCACATCAGGTTACGCTGTAGAGATTCAGAGGTTTACAGTTACGACACAGCTATCAGACGAATTTCCCGCTGAAGCATAAAGGCCCAGTTTTCCTCAGCTTGCAACTTGCAGCATAAAACAAGATTATTTTTAAACTACACTATCATGTTATCCTGATAAAGACTCAAAAATAACCACACATAAATGATGTTAGGGAAAGCTGTTCATGTTTCTTGTGTCTGATAGAAAACAAAATCAGCTTTTTAAATCACCAAATATCACTGTCAGTATTGGCGTCTCAACTCCTAGATCGATTAGGCTCTACAAAAAACCAAAAGGCCCCCAATCCACATGTTCTGTCAAGAGACTGAATTCTGTGACTAGAATTAGTAGAGGCAAAGGCTAGCAGACATGTGTCACCTCCTCTCATTCAAATTGGCCACTTTAGGCCCTAAGAAAGAGATGAGGTCATAAAGGAAAATGTACACCTCTGTGCCATAATAACCCCTTTTTTATGTCTTGCTGTAAACATGGTTATTTCTACTGTAAAGCTGAGTATTTTAATATTGGAGTCTATGGGGATTGACTTAGTTTTGGAGCTAGCTTCAAGCAGCTGCTTCATTTTCAAACCCAAGTGTTTCTTCTTGGTGATGTCATGAGGCTGAGCAACTGAACATTAAACAAGGACTAACACTGAGTAAATGTGAGACTGTCTGTATCTTGAATTTCCAGTAAGGTGCACATCATGTTATGCTGTGCCCGAATTATATTGTTTGTGTGTGTGTGTGTGTGTGTTTGTTTGTGTGTGTGTGTGCGTGTGTGTGTGTGTGTGTGTGTGTGTGTGTGTGTGTGTGTGTGTGTGTGTGTGTGTGTGTGTGTGTGTAAGCATATCTGTCATTGAGGAAAGACCACAATGGGTTGGTCAGAATAATACAGTTACAGCAACTCCTGCTTCTAGCCCCACCCTGCTGTCTCTGTGTGGTCCACTGACCCATCGCATACTCACAGACACACACACAGAAACACACACATACACCTCTGAGGGCAGCATATGACCAGTGACTCTGTGTGTGTGTGTGAGTGTGTGTGTCTAAAAAAAGATTGTGGGTATTCAGTGCGTGGAGCAGGAGGTGAAGGACTGCTGTGTGTGTGCGTGTGTGTGCGTGTTTATGCATTACATTTGTGTGTGCAAAAAGGGAACAGCTGTGTGAGTGCGTGTTTCCTGTGTTCAGAGGTTAAAATAAGACAAAGCAGGAAAGGAACTAGGAAACAATCCATCCTCGAGGATGTAGCACAAAGTACATGAACTCAAAGAGTACACACAGACATGCACACACACACACACACACACACACACACACGTAATGCAAAAACTTCACACTAAAAAACTTGAGAGTCATGCTCATATCTCACCCACACACACATTTATTTATTTTGCAGCTGAACAAAGACGGGAAGACACGCAGAAAGCGTATAAAAACACAGACGCATGCACTTTGTGTGTGTGCACTTTGTAGCTGACTTTCACCCGCCAAAAAAAACGCAACAACTTGTCCAGCATAAGAGTTTAGTGTTGGGCCAACACCATTAAAATAAATGGTCAAGCTGTCACAGCATCAATTAAACTGACAGCCTCTGTCTCTCTCATGCACACACACACACACACACACACACACACACACACACACACACACACATAAGAGGATTCTAAATCTTCTCCCAAACCGTAAGCCCTCTCTGTCGCTCACTTTCTATCCGTCTCTGTCTCTTTTTGTCTTTCATTTCATCCTCTGTAACTTGCTCATTACCTGTCTCGGGCAACAGTTCTGTCTCTATGATCAATACCTCCTGTCGTTTTCCTTTATCCACATGTATCCTTCTCTTTTCCCTCCTCTGTCCCTCCACCCGACCCCCCCGAATTTCTGACATGGCTGTTTGGCTTTAGATATGACTAATCGCTATCACAGCTTATCAGACTGCTGCTCTGGCCTCACCGTTCGGCTTTGGCCTGCCCGCTGTGTGTGTTGTGTCTATGCATGCGAGTTTGTGAGTTGGTTGGTGGAAAATGGGCTCAGTCATGGTTGGAGAGACAGTGCCAAATCTCACCTGTGTCATGGACGGTTGTCGGTTGCCATGTTGTGTCATGT
The DNA here is from genome assembly GCF_001858045.2 of Oreochromis niloticus. Lineage (NCBI taxonomy): Eukaryota > Metazoa > Chordata > Actinopteri > Cichliformes > Cichlidae > Oreochromis > Oreochromis niloticus. The sequence continues at coordinate 7,673,118 of NC_031977.2, read as the reverse complement.
TTACAGCAAGCTTTCAAGTGCCTTCCCACGCGTTATCTCGAAACACTCTTGATGGGAAACACCATCTGGCAGTCCAGATTATTACTCTGATATTTTGAAGTCCCTTACAACACAATGTTATCTGCTACTTTCATGGATTTTTCTTCTGAAATCTGAACTCTTTTGGTTATTATTATTATCAGTAGTACTACTACAACTACTAAATATGCTGATATTAAAATGAAAATGCTTTAAAAATGAAAATTTATCTGGCAAAGTGAGATATCAGAAGGACAAATAAGGTTAAATCATGATGTTTTAGCAGCAAATAACTCAAAACAGCAGAATTTCAATTTATAACCTTGTGTTGAAGATAGTGTTTTCTGTTTTGCTGGTATCAATAACAAGTAAATACAGGGTCAACAGAGATACCGACACTTATGAACTTATGAAGGCAGCTTGTCATGATTTATTAGATTGATCAATTAGCGATTTCTGATTACATGGGTTTTTATTGGAGATGTAAAAGTGTCTGTCTCTAAAGTACTTTGGGTCAGTGTCTGCTGTTTAAATGCGCTACAGGCTATAAATAAAATAGACATTACATTTGACACAAAAAGGTTCAGACATTTTTCACAGTGCATGGTTGAGGTGTATATTCTTTCATTTCCAATAAATATTTCATTTAACACATTTTAGACGTCTACATACTGAACTTCGACGATAGAAACAAAGAATCAGTCCTGCTGTTCTCAGAGTCGAGCGATGTGCCACACACCTCTGTACACTGGTCTTTAGAATTTGAAAAGCAGGTTTATGGAGTCCAGCTGTGATTAAAATCTGTTCAGGCTTCACGTGATGAACGTTTTAAGCTTAAACCCTGAAATGCTTTTGCATACAGACAGACTAAGATGTGAACACTGTGTCCTTACATTTCTGTCAGAATCTGTAGTTAAACACGGTTTGTTTGTGTGGAGGCTGGTGGATTGCACTGCATCTGTTAAACTGTAAGGAGGTTTCTGATATCAGTCACAGATCTGGCTTGTACAGGGGCGGCCCACTCAGCTCATTATTTTTAATTAACCTGACATTTCCAGTCTTATTATTGGTAGTTTTGCAATTACAATACAGCCCCTGTTCTGTTCTTGCCAGCCAATAAGCCTAAACTCCGATTTCTGTCTCCACAAAGCCCATCCTGTAGCAGCTGCAGCATTTACTGTATCTATATGCAAGAGAATTTAGTTAGCGGTACAATGTGTTTTGGGGCGTATACGTGTGTGTGTGTGATGGTGACCTAATTGCAGGGAGCAAGAGCTAGCTGTTTCCTGTGTTTATTTTCTTGTCATTAGCAATGCACGGGGGGAAAAGAGAGTTCCTACTCTTGGATACTTAAACACTGAGTTGACTTGGCCTTTGCTCCGACTGAAAGACCAAGTGAATGAACCCAAACAAAACTCCCTTTTTCCTTCCAAAAAACGAAACCCTAGAAAGGAGGTTAATAAAATATTAGCCACACTTCTCTTAATTTACTGTAACTGCTCTGAGTTATGTTGACAAATGGGGAGCGTCAGCGACAGTCAGTTATTCCTGAAATGAAAATGTCACTTTTAAAGAAGAAAAATGAGCTGCGACGCAAAAGTAAGTCAAAGTAAAATTACAGTAGGTCCGCTTTAATGTAAGCTGCGACTGGAAAACAGTAATATAGATCTAACGCTGCGTGTGATTAACTCTACAGCTTTTCTATGCCTGCTGTGTGGCCACTAAGCTACAATTGGTTACATTTTAGTTATAAATTTAGCAAACTGTCACCTGTTAGAGCGCACCAGCAAGAAAATTGAGCTATCAAATGACCAGACACATTGCGATCAGCCCACCAAACTAAGAAAATAAAAAAGGTTTTTAGGTTAAAATAGCTTAAAGACAAAGGAAACACCTGTAAATGAGAAATGCGTCCATGACTGTGGGGATTTTTCTCACAGGAATAAATAAAATTGCTCATCATCTGTCGCTAACTAGCACCCAAATCATCTGCAAATGATACAGTGAGATAGGACTCTCTGTGGGAGAGCCTCGACTTATTAGACTACAAGTGTGATGAAAATCAGCAGATAATCGAGGCCCACACAGGTTAAGGGGAGAAGTTGTTGACATCATTGTTACAAGCTGAATAACAATCGAAGAGCTTTTTTTTGTTGAAAACATAATTGTCTGTCGTTCTAGGTTAGTTTGGGCCTATTAACTGTCACCAATGAATTAAAACAAGGGCTTTTAATTAAAGCGTTACAGGCGTGATGCTTGTTATTTGACTTACTAAAAGCTCCACGACCCTGGTCACCCATTAAGGAGGAGAACGATGCCTTTGGAGCGACTACAGCTGTCACTCCACAGAAACTCAACACATTTGTTGCTGGTTATGTGATGGAGGAGATGCTACTATTTTCAACCTGTTAAGGAATAAGATACAGTCAATATATTCAACTGGATGTATAGACGGTTATACATTTTCTAGTCAACATAACCAAAGCTGTCAGTGCTGGACAAACAGACAGCTAAGCCAGCTTTGCCGGTTTGAGTCTGCGCACCTGACCCACATTGTGGAGTCCTGCACTCTACAGCCACGTCTCCATGAGTGTATGTGTGATTGTGTTTCTTATAGGTGTGTTCATTGCTCATGCATTGAAGGTATGTGTGTATTTGCCTTTGTGCAACTCTGACCTTTGCAGTTTCACCAGGGAAACCAGATCTGGAATTGCAGTTTTTTTTCCTTTGAAAGGCTGGAAGCTGAAAGAAAAGTCAGCGTGCAGCCATCTTCCACTCTCACTGATTTTGACACTGACATTGATAACACCACATGAAACAGACAGTGTATAAACATAAATGTTGGTTCCTACTGGCACATAAACAGAGGCAGAAAAGAATAAGGAGAACCTATTATGAGTTTTAAGTAAATATGAATAAATAGTATAAACTGTATGTATCTACTGTGTATGTGAAGGAAACTGCACAAAGTGGCATATTTAAAAGGAAAAAACGGGAAAGGCATCAACATCATCTTGACCTCTACCTCTTTCTACTTTTTCTGTCTCCATATATTAAATCTTGTTCCATCTTTAACTCCTTTTTTGTGTCATCGCTGCTGATTTTACTGCTATTCCTTCTCTTTCCCGTTGTTTTTGTTTTCTCCTCTATTCTCTTCTCTTTTTTGACTTCATCCCAAAGTTTTTTCCACCCCCCGACATCCATCTATATATCACTGCTCATCCTGCTAGTATTCTTTCTTCACTCCTGCAACTCCTCTCTATCCTTCTGTGGTCATGCTTCCTTCCTCCCTCCCTTCCTTATTCGCCCCGCTGCCTCCCTTGCTTGACCGACCGTCACTATTTGCCTTCCTGCCTTTGTCAGTCTGAACTTCCAGGAATTGATTTGGAGGAAGTGCTCCTTTCTGAACTTAACATCTCACCCTCTCAGCTGTACACTTACAGTCAGCTTAAACGGCATCTATATTTTATTGCATATAACATAAATGCTGCAAATTAAAGGAAGAGTTTAACAGATTAGGAAATGTGCTGATCAGCTTTCTTGGCAAGAGCTTGATAAAAAAAAATCTAAGCCAATTCCATTTATTAACTTTTTAATAATTATTACATCTTAATGCTAATTCTGTGAAATTTTCAGCACTGCCCAGGATCTTCCACTGTTTCTCAGCACAACATCCACATTAGAGAGCAGGCAGGATGATTTTGTTTTGTTTGGATAGACCCTTCCTCTTGTTTCTAATAATCATGCTAAGTTAACAGTCCCCTGTCACTGCTGGACTCTCTGTTTGTTTTCTGGCTACCCCATGACAACACAAAGACACTTTACCTTGTTTTTTATCCTTTTTATCCTTCAGATAACAAAAAAACAGTCAATTAATATGAACATCTTTAATTTTAAGCTCACCCTCAGCTTTACTTTAGGCCCTAAATGCAAACGTATCCTTACTGTACAGAAAAATACGTCATTAGCATCGTCATCATCATCAGTACTTAAAATCCTCCTTAAAAATTGTTTGAAAACATTAATAGTTAAATGGTAAAATGTAATTTACAATCTTTACATAATTTCATAATTACTGAGGAAAGTTATTGTTGCACTAGTCATATCATAATCTGTGTTACTTCACAATCTCCCTATTAGTCATTTAATAATGAACCTTACAGGATACATGCGCAGAAATCTACTATCCTGGAAGGTTTTTACATTTGCCGTCGTCCACTGAGACGTAACAAATTAGAGGGGATGTGCATAACACCTTGAAGAACTTATGTAAGACAGTTGTATGCTGAGTTCGTGTAAATGACCGGCTAAATTAAGGAAAATAATTGTTACATTGTTGTGTTATTAATAGATATAATGTGATTACTGTGTAATAGGTTACTTACATCCACACATCAAATTTGGGGTTGCAGGACAGCAGGAGTCTATACCAGCTCTTATAAGGCGAGTGACATGGTGCACCATGGACAGGTCGCTAGTCTGTTGCAGGACGGATACATTCACAGTCACATTCACGCCTACCGCCAATTTAGATTCACCGCTTAATCATTCCATGCGAGAAGAAGCCCGAGTACCTGGAGAGAACCCATGCAGACACAGGAGACATGCAAACTCCACACTGAAGCCATGTGAGGCACCCTTGTGCCATCGCTGTGCCCGGGTTAATTTCGGCACTACTTTTTAAGAAAAATTCTTAAGAGGCTTCAACTTATATTACCTTTAAAGCTGTTCCCGAGCTGAGTTGTCCTGTCATGCCAGCATTTGATTTTAGGAGTTGTTAATGTACTTTAAAAGCAGAGAATTTGTAGTGAACGCACACACACATATACATACACACACACACACACAAAGGCCATATGGTCACATTCTCACTATCATTTTAGCACTTAAATCTTGCAGGTCAGCTCCATAGCTCCTTAATACTGGAATCTAATCTTGCACACTAACTCACAGACGTGATAGTAATCAGCGCACTAAAGTGCTTATCTAAGCTGCTTTTAACACATAATCAGCATCACTGCGAGCTCAGAGAAGCACTACACCCACTCCCATTAGTTCATCTAATTCCCATCTCATATGTTATGCTTCCATTTCCAAACATGTAATGCAATCTCACACCATTTAGCATGATTTTTTCCTTCAAAATAGAGATTCGGCACAGAAGATGTGAAGATGTTTAATTTTCTTTTACATAATTCAACAAGTCTCTATTAAGCGATGTAAGATCTGCCATACACCTCAAGGCAACAAGCACGTAAATTATATTACTTAATATGTGAAAACATTATTCTTTGATGGGGCTCATCTTGGGTTTACTTGTGTTTTTCTGTGCTGTGTTGCATTAAAGAATATTACATTTTATATTCACAACAACAGGAGAGTGCCCGGCAGCAAAAGCCATATATGAAGATTAATCTGTTTCCCCAGTCTAAACCGTCTGCTAGCCACACACAGGTGAAAGGGTCCAGTGTGATGTTTTCTCCAAACACCTTTTGCTGAGCCACAACAACAACACCTGTGGGCACTCTAACCTACTGAAAAATAGATGTTCCCAATAAAATATATATGCTCCTGAAATGGTATTACAAGTGTATATTGCAAGCATGTCAGAGGTGTAGCCAACATAAAAGTGTCATAAAGAAGTCTCAGATTAAAAATAAAGGAAATGGTTGCACATGGGTACAGTGTTATAGTCCAATATGTTATTTCTCCATTCTCTTAAAGCAGAATGAAGTAAATGCAGGGGGGTTTCTGCCTGAACAGAAAGTTCTGAGTTTATGAAAATGTTCGTTTTGAGTTGAAACTCAAATGATGTATGTGTTTTACTGCAGACAGAGATGAACATTAGGCATGAATTGGCTTGAATCGGCCACTAATTTCATGATAGCTAAAGGAGCTAATGATTGTCACTCACCATTTCCTCACATACTAAAAGCCAGATTCTTGCCTTGGCCCCATTATTTCTCCTCATCCTTGCCCATTTCCAGTCCTGTGGGTAACTGGCAGGCTGAAAATTATGAGGCTCTGGCCCATCAAATTTGTATGAGTATCTATTTTCAAACTCAACACAGGCTTAGGGATCCATCTTTGTTATTGTTATACTCGGCCTCGGTCTGCCCTGTTTTTTCTTACATGATGTACATTCTAATCTAAAACAGTTTTCCCCCGAATTAAGTTAGGTAGCCAACACAAAAACGGACTTATCTTGTAATACCCAAATGGACTAGTTTCTCTAACACCAGCCACATAGAGTGAAAAAACAAACGCTTGCTGCCAGGGATAGGATAGAACACATTATTTAGTGATTTAATTTTTCAACAGCAAGTACTGTAAAATGATAAAGTCACACATTTCACTAATGCCGTATTGCAAAAGCCACTGTGAGAGTTTCACAGCCTCTGAGGGTGTAGAAGGAAAGAATATTATTAATTCTGTATCTATGTATTGAGAGGACAGACTGACAAGGGATGTGTAAGCTTCATTAGCAACACTAATGTGGTGCATAGTTCCAGCGGCTAGCATTAAAAATCTATTAAGCTAGCTATTAAGAGTAGTTTTTGACTTTTTTTTTATTTTAAACTTGTGTGGACATAAAAACATGTTTACACTTCTTTTAATTCATCTCCCTCTAACCCACAGTAGAAATTTGTATTATTTAGGACTTCTACTATGATTTGCATGAGGTTGGACCCCATGTTCAGCAGCTAGTCGGAATATTATTTCTAAATGGAACTTTCTAGACATGGCTTTTTTTTGTATGAGTAGTGGCTGTAGAAGAGAGAGAACCAAATCCAGGACGTGGAAGGAAAACTAAAGTAACAAAAAGCAAACCATTTATTAGGCTGAAGCAGAAAAAGCATAAACTCCCATAAACAAATCCATAGAAATCCAAGTCACCCAGAAGAATGTGAGGAAAACACACAGGGTAATACAGTTAAAGGGCAGACACTAAGAGGAAGACTAAGGGGAAGGAGACAGGGCTATTTATACACAAAGAGTGATTATTCAATTCAATTCAATTTTATTTATACAGCGCCAAATCACAACAACAGTCACCTCAAGGAGCTTTATATTATAAGGTAGACCCTACAATAATGCATACAGAGAAAAAAAACATCAATCATGGCGACAGTGGGAGGGAAAAACTCCCTTTTAACAGGAAGAAACCTCCAGCAGAACCAGGCTCAGGGAGGGGCGGGGCCATCTGCTGCGACCGGTTGGGGTCAAAGAAAGAAGACAGGATAACAGACATGCTGTGGAAGAGAGACAGAGATTAATAACAAGTATGATTCAGTGCAGAGAGGTCTGTTAACACATAGTGAGTGAGAAAGGTGACTGAAGAAGAAACACTCAATGCATCATGGGAATCCCCCGGCAGCCTACACCTATTGTAGCATAACTAAGTGAGTATTCAGGGTCACCTGATCCAGCCCTAACTATATGCTTTAGCAAAAAGGAAAGTTTTATACCTAATCTTAAAAGCTGAGACTTATATTAGGGACTAGGGATTGAGCCAAGCAAGACACATGCAGATAATTAAGGCAGTCAAGATAATGAACTAAAACTCCAAAGAAACACACAGAAAAACTAACTACCAACGTAAAACACGAAAGGAATATCAATCATAAGTAAATCATAGAAACATAAATAAATGAATCGAGAGGGAAAAACAGAAGGATGCTATAGAGGGAAAAAACTGAGAGTACCAAGTAAACTCCTAACAGAACAACAATATAACAAGAACTAAAGGTTCACTATATTATTGTACACACAAATCAAAAGCTTGTGGAATAAACAAAAAACAAAGCACACAGACTCAAACAAAAAATGCCTACTGGAAACAAAGAATTCAAAACTTCAAACACCAAAATACAAAAACCGTAGACAGACAAACTGAAATGGACAAAACCACTGACAGGTGAGGGGAAGAAACAGCAGTTGACAGAGACACAGTTAAAGCATAAAAAAAGTAAAAGATTTTTTTCCCCTCATACCCAGAGGTCGATAGCTTAGCTTTAAGATAATTTGCTAATGATAGAGCGATCTGGATTTGAGCAATTCCTGCAGCACAAGCTAGGAATGGGGAGGGGTGTTTGCTATACTCTGCACTCTACAGTCTACACGAAGAAAGCAACAAAGGCAACACAGAATGGACGAGGGAATTAAAAGTTTTCTTGTTGATGTTGTTGTTGTTTGATAATAGCAGTAGAAGTTGGAGTTGGTATCTTTTAATGCCGGAAGTATACTATAATATATTCAATAACATATTCAATATGCCAATACTGATTGACATACAGCAAAGAACATAAATGGAAAGGGGACAGATGCCTTATAATTCTGTTCCTTATAATGTTTCTTTTTCTTACTCACTCTGTCTAAGGGACCATCTTGGCTCTAATCAGGAAATTTGGAACAGTGGTCTGTTGTCAAATGTCAGTTTTTGTGTTTGACTATATTCTTCGTTTGAATTAACTGTGTCAGTACAGTGTTACTTTTTATCTCAGTAAGCTTAATCTCATGTTAACAGTCTGATAAAAGATATCGTATCATGTTCCACGCTGTTTTTAACACTATTAGATATTCATAATTCTTAGAACCACAGTCTGGGGATCTAAGCAGGTTTATGTAAGATACTTTGTAAGATTGGAAAAATTCTGCTATAGTAATTTCTAGTAATTTCACCTTGTAAAGGTCTGTAAAAGCTTTATGGGGTCTCATTTTAAATCTGTTGAAAATGCAAAGGAAAAAGCTCCAAAAGATACTAGAACTTCTGTTTAGCTTACTGATATTCGTCTAAATTGATTTAAAATAGAAGTTATTATGGTAACTGTTGGAAACACAGTATGTAACAACAAATCATCTGCATACAACCAGACTTCCTGCTCCACTTGTCCTCTTTATATCCCCCTGAAGTTAGTGTCCATGCACATTTTGCAAGTGGTTCAGCTGCTAATGTGAAAAGCTGGAGAGAGATCAGAAAACCCCGTGTAGCACATCATGTGAGATTAAAGCAGTTCGATCTAAGCTTCTTTGTCTGAACTGAGGCCGTCAGAGATGCATTAAGAAGTTTGATCCACAAAATAAATGTGGGCCAAACTCAAACCTTGACAGAATGGAGAAGGATAATCCCACTTTACCATGTCAAAGGCCCTTATTGCAAACATATAAATCTTTCATATTGAGAACCTGAGTTAGATTAGTGTAAAATATGAAATAATCTTCAGCTATAATGTGGAATTTGTTCATTTTAATAAATCCTGTCTTATCCTCACAAACAACTGCACGAAGCATGCTTATCTAATGTACATTATTATAACTTATTTTTGGCAGACAGCTTGTTTATATCAATTCAAGTAGGTCTTTACTTTTTTGGTAAATAAACTGGTGCATGATTTAGAGAGACAGAGGAGGCCAAATTCAGCAGTTAGTTTTTTGTCATTTCAAGCTGTTAATGGTTACGACCCTAATGTCCACCTGTGAAGACAAGTCCCTGCAGAGCAGGATGACCCTCTGTCTGAACAGAATGAAATATGAACTGAGAGAGCAGTGTAAACCTCACAGCCCTGCCTGCACTTTAATACAGTGACACTGTGACAAAGAAGTACCAGTCAGTCTCAAAAGGAGGCCTCAGCACAGCAGAGCAGCAGGGGAAGTGCCACGGCCTTGGCGTTGGTAAGCGTAGACTGTTATCTGTGGTAGGATATCCCAGGTCAAAAGTCGCCCTGTGCTGGCAGGATATCCTTCCACCGTCATCGCTTACTGTTCTCCCTTCCACCCTCCCTCACACTCAGCACGCGTCTTCGAATAAGACATTTAATCCTGTTTTCAGTGTTAAAATCCTGGCTGTGGGGTGAAATAATTTAAATTCTTTCCACTATTGTCTCACGCGGCATGTAACGATATGAAGCAAATTGCTCCCCTTGTTTCAAGATGAAGCAACAAGACGACAGTTGAAGTGAACAAGCGAAGAAGTCTGAGCTCGGCTGCAGGTCTTTGTCAAGCTCTTTCACAAAAATCAGACTTACTCATTTATTATTGTATGACTGGAAATTGTTTAGGTGGATACTTTTTTATTCCCAGTCCCACTGGATGATGTGGGCAAAGCCTTGAGAACTGGAAAATGCTGACAAACGTATGGGTAGCGTGTGGGGGAGGCAGGAGTAAAAACAATAATAATTACTTTATTAGTATAGCACCTTTAAAAATAGCATTTACAAAGTGCTTACAGACAGAAAAAGCAGGATACCCAGAAGGTAGTATAACAGAAAGCTAAAGAGTTGCGTGGGGAAAAAAGGAACGCTTAATTAAAGTCAAAACAGTAGAGGCAAAATACACAAAAAATTATGACAATTTTAAACAAATAAGAATAAAAACAATACAAATGAATAATAACAATTTAGTTTCTTCAAATGCTTTAAGGAGGAATTTCAAAGAAGTCACTTATTCTGCAGGTTTAAGCTCTTCAAAGAAAAGCAGAGTGGCCCTGATGGCAAAAACACAGTCACCTTGACTTTGAAACAGCCAAAAGGGCCCCAGCAAGTAGCTGCTGAGCTGCTGCTTCCTCTGTAGTTTGAAGCAAGAGAGGGACTTAGAGAGTAGAGTTACTAGACAGGCCTGGAGACAGCGCTTAATTACACGAAAAAGGCTTTCATAACCTTTATTTTCTGTTTTTTAAAATCAAATAGCAATTGTAAATAAAAAGCAGACAAGGCTTCTTGTGAGACTGATGATGTCTGAGGGACTGCACAAAAGGATGTTTTCATTTATTTTGGAATTTGAACACATTACGGTGCCAGCAGACAGCTGACATCACTAATACAGTTTCTACAGTGTCAAGGACGAGCCTTTTGCCTGAAGCGGTATCTACAGATTGTGGATGATTTCACCAAGTAGAACAAGAGTGTCCAACTCCATGTCCTGCAGGCTTTAGATATCACCCTGGGTCAACACAACTGAATCAAATGATTAGTTCATTACCAGGCCTCTAGAGAACTTCAAGACATGTTGAGGAGGTGATTTAGCCATTTAAATCAGCTGTGTTTGATCAAGGACACATCTAAAACCTGCAGGACACCAGCCTTTGAGGCCTGGAGTTGGACACCCCTGAAGTAGAAGTATAAAGAGATTAAAACAGGACCTCAAACTGGATCTTGGGGAACGCCACAAATTGTGTGAATTGCAGAAGTATCTGTCTGCAGTGGCCTGGTTGATTCTTGATAAAAGGTAAAAATATAATCATTAATGTTCAGTGTCCCTGATGCCAAATCTGCAGTTAGTTCTTAAAGAAGTGCGGGCCCCGTCTTTGGCTGCTAAAAAGAGGTCACTGGTTGCCCTAAGCGGGGGCAGTTTCTGTGCTCTAAACTTGAAAACTAAAATTTCTTAGTGATGTTCGGTTCCTTTAGGCAGTGTGTGCTTTCATGTCAGTATGCAATGCAGAAATTGTCTTCTTTTCTTCATTTTACCTTCTTGATCAAGTAAACTCCAAATCTCCACGATGCAGGCTACAGCTCACACTGTCTTTTCTAGGCACAGTCTTATCTTCAATACTTCTGTTGTTTGCTGTGATGAGACTACAACCCTGGACTAGACTACTAATTATGAACACTAATAACTGGCTCTCATTATAGTATATCCAATCAGAGTTTGGAGGGCAGACATAAACACAAACTGCCGCGCACCCACTGCAAGGAGCTGTAAATCACAACAGCTCTTCCCCTAAACACACTCGTATTGAGCTACTGTTCCGTTCAACAATATAATAACTGTTATTGTGATGAAATATGGAGCCCCTATTCATACCTGCCCTCAGCAGAAAACAGAAATAGCCAGAAATAAGGCATTAAATATTGAAGTGCGGACCATTAGGAGTTTCCTCTCAGGATTCTGATGGACCATTACTCTCCATGTCCGACTGTAAGCAAATCCCCTTCCCTTTGCGCAACACATTTCCTGACACCCCCTGTCCGTGACGACATTGTTGCCATTAATGAGCTTTCACTCAAAGCCCGAAGGATCACAGCTCAGGCACTTCTTTCACTTTATAGCTGCCACTGCACCGTACAAGGAGCTTGAAATGTTTACATTATGACCAGCAGGGACAGGACGACTTATAACTTTAGGTATTTCGGAATGTAATCCGCAAGTAACAGCAATTCTGAAGTTCTGCTGAGGGCTAATCACTGATGAATACACCTTGTTTTGACGAGTAATAGAATGTCAGCTGTCAACAAATGGCAGCTTCACTGAGGTACTTCATTTAGTTGCTGTTAAGAATGCTTGACCCTAACAGGCTGACAACAGCGCTTGCTTATAATACGCGCTAAATCTGCAGAGCATTTTGTAAGCAGAAATGATAACTGACTGGGAAGCAAAAGTACAAAACCAATCAACATGCCATAAAAAAACCGTATTTGAATGTTTGAGCAGCTCAGCAGCTTGAATTTTCACATTTTTTAATGTGAAAATTCATTTCTATGTCAGTGGATGTTTAAACTTCACTAACTAAAATGATTCAGTGGGATTGTTCCCGTGTGATGCATAAATAATGACAAGTTCAATAAAAAACTTGGGGGAGGGGAGAGTTCATGGTGCTTTGTGTACAACCCTGCTGTCTTCCATGAGAATACAGAAAGCTCTTTCAAGGTGTGGAGGCCACAGGTGAGGGCTGTGGGATTCATCTGTAGGTGGCATCCTTCACTGGCTTTTTATGTGAAGTGAGTATTTTCTATGCCTTTCAAAAGTCAAGGAAAATAGTTCCCTGTGCTAGTAGAACAGCAGACAAATTTATATACATGCAAATAAGAAAAGAAGAAGAAAAAACATAAAGGTAGTAATCGCCCTCTACGAAAACTGACTAAAACTTTATGTTTTAGCAGATATTAAAACACCAAAACTTTAAAAGTTTAAATATTGTGAAACTTAAGAAAACACCAGCAAATAGAAAAATGTAGCAAAGTCTCGAAAAGACAATCCGGTCTTTAAGTGATGATGTGATTAACCCTGCTTCCGGGCTTATCAAGTGGAAAAAAGTTAGCATTCATCCTCCAGCTTCACTGTGTTTATGTTATGCTAACATAGCTGTGTCGCTAGCGATCACGTAGCACATCATTATATACCAGCTAGCCCAGCTTCAGTAACCCTACAAACGTCACTGCTGTTTACTTTCCTGTCTTCATTTGTGTTGGAAATGATAGCAGAGCTGTACGCCTTAATTTGTTTCAGAAATCCCTCAGTCAGAGCATGGTGTATTATATTTAGATGGAAACTAGCAAGCTAACTTCCTGCTAACTTCTAACTCCGTTAAATTTCATAAATTCAGTTTTCATGGATGCCTGGATGTCAGTACTCTTGCTGCAGGGACTAGAAAGAGAGAGCATATTTCTCCTGTATTGGCTTCCCTTCATTGGCTTCCTGTTAAATCCAGAATTGAATTCAAAATCCTGCTCCTCACATACAAGGTCTTAAATAATCAGGCCCCTCTTCTGTGGAACCAGCTTCCAGTTTGGATTCGGGAGACAGACACTATCTCTACTTTCAAGATTAGGCTTAAAACTTTCCTTTTTGCTAAAGCATATAGTTAGGGCTGGACCAGGTGACCCTGAATCCTCCCTTAGTTGTGCTGCAATAGACGTGGGCTGCCGGGGAATTCCCACGATGCATTGAGTTTTTCCTTTCCAGTCACCTTTCTCACTCACTATGTGTTAATAGACCTCTCTGCATTGAATCATATCTGTTATTAACCTCTGTCTCTCTTCCACAGCATGTCTTCATCCTGTCTTCCTTCCTTGACCCCAACCGGTCGCAGCAGATGGCCCCGCCCCTCCCTGAGCCTGGTTCTGCCGGAGGTTTCTTCCTATTAAAAGGGAGTTTTTTCTTCCCACTGTTGCCAAAGTGCTTGCTCATAGGGGGTCATATGATTGTTGGGTTTTTCTCTGTATCTATTATTGTACAATCTACTGTACAATATAAAGCGCCTTGAGGCGACTGTTGTTGTGATTTGGCGCTATATAAATAAAATTGAATTGAATTAAACACCTGGTAGAGCAGCAACGCTGACCATTTTATTACAGATGGAAGGATTTAGACAGTTTTTAACTGTCAGTGATGCCGCAGTGATCATGCGACTTAGGGACCTGCAGCGGAGTTTGGGCCCAGCCACGGCTAATAACGTCAGACTTAAAGACCGTTTTTTGGGAGACAATATGGTGACGGTTCAGCTGGAGAAGTGACAAAAATCAAAACCTGCGAAGGATTGCACTGAAACACGCTTAAAAGAAACTGAAGATTCAATGATGAGGCAGAAAAAGATGCAAGCTCCTTTTGTAAGCTATTGCTACATAGCAGACCTTAGCATTGCTAGCTTACCAATCTAGGAGAAACTTTAGCATCATGCTCAGAATCATGATTGTTATATTTACTCTCCAAAAACTGTCTTCAGTGATGGAACAATATTCCAATGTTGTTTTAATGTTGCTTTTATTAAGTCTTTGCTTTGCAACAATAAAGGTTTCTTCCTGAAGGTAAGTGCTGATGCTGGTCATTGTCATTTTTACCAATCAATGCCTGTATTTTTATATGTTCTTAATAAAAAATACTTTTAATAAACAGTTTGAATGTTTGAACAGATGAAGAAGGGTCCATTTTATTGAACTTTTATTATTTATTTATTCAGTCCTTAACACTTTTCCTATCTCTGCTCAAGAATGTGCTTTTTCTTCTTGAAAAGTTCTACTTTGACCTTTAATTGGCAAATAAACCAGAGATAGAGTACTGTAAAAAGAAGAAGTAGAAGAAGAAAACAGACAAGGAGCATCATTCAAGCTGTACCAATTATAGAGCAACAGTCTAATTTAGTGAAAAGGTACTTTTAGGAGGGCAAATTCTTCACACATGCACATGTGGACTGAACACTGTTGAAACGATTTTGATTATCTCAGAAATTTTACAAAGCAGTTAAACACTTTTTACCTTTCCTCACCTCCGCATGTGATGATTTGGGAACGTATCGGTGCTTAATTCAACCAAATGGAATTTATTTAAATTATTATTTGAGTGTCTCTTTTCTTTTGTTCACTTGCTCACCAGGAGGCAACTCATCTATTACAGTTCTTTCACAGCAGCGCCACTCTAAACTGCATCCTCTCAAAGTGGGTATAATAAGACTTTAATGAGAGTGAAATGGCAAAGGGAATGGAGACGTGGTTTAAGACTCAGAAAGAGAAAGGTACGCAGAATTAGATACGCAGGGGCCAGAGAACACTGAACCAGAAGCTGTAGTGAAAGAGAGCGATACCCAAAGCAATTTCCACGTTACTACACGGCGCCGTAATCCTGCAACGAAGACAGCTCTGCAGGCCAAACAGTGTTTTATTCATGCAAAAGCCGTCACAAGAAAGTGTTAGGACTCAAGGCTGTTCGGGGTGTTGCTCAATTATTCATCAAGCAGAAAAATGTATCCTGATTGAAGTTGCTTTGAACTTAGGGCATCATTTTTCACAGCTGTTTTTTTTTTTTTACAGCTGTGTGTAATGCACCGCCAAACAGCGCAGCATGTCACCTCCCCCCACCCCAAGTGGGACCGTGACTGTTAATTTATATCAGTTTCAATTATTTATAATGCAAAACCTATTCATGCTAAATTAAGCCCTCATAATACCATAATAGCCAAAGAGCACTACCCTGCTGCTTGTGCATAATATTTTCACTTTAGATACGCCGAGAAATTAAATTTTTCATTTTTGACATATTATGTAGTGAATTTGAGATTATTATGCCGTGTGATCTGTTTCAGTGTGGCTACCAGGGCTGTAATAGCTCTGTCTTGTATTCCTTTTAGAGCTTATTCATTTGACTTTGTCAGCATATATGTGAGACACTCGTTTATACAATGTAACTTTGTTCATAAGTACAAAGAAAATGTTAATTTTAATGGAATCTGGACAGATGAAATTAAGGTACAACAGCTTGTATTTGGGGCCACACCCTCTAAGTTGTGGCCATGGTACCATTCACTTGTAGTACTTTTATGCTTTGTGCTTGTAGATACCAGTAATAGACACCAGGCTAATCTCATACATACAAAATGTATGAAATCTTAGTTTAGTTGAATATACACTTAAAATCCATCCGTTTTCTTCTACAACCCTTCTCTACAAGAGAAAATAATACATTAACCAAACTCATTTTGTATTTAGCCAAACACAGTCTGACTCCCAATACAGCAACTTAAAAGCTACAGGAAATGGTACAAAATATCCATCTTAAATTGCTTGGGAACATATATGTGTCACGGTGGTGGACGGACTCAGGCGCAGACTGAGGTAGCACGGTTCTACAATACTTTATTTATCACTCCGGTGCGCTATGTACACGTGAAGGGGGGGAGAAACACCAGGGTCCCGGGGAAACACACTTCTTCACACTTGCTCCGCTCCTTGTCCAAACACTCCTCACACGAACAACCCACTCACACTCACGGGGTCCAGATAAACCTGTAAACATAGACGAGGGTAAGTCGGCGGCAAGCACGGGAACAACTGATTCACAATGAAGCCAGGCAATACTGACGAGGGTTACTCAATATTCCAGCGACGAATAGCTCAGAGCCCCAGCCTTAAGAGCCAGAGATCAACTGCAAATTACTCGAGATCAGCTGCAGGTGCGTGGGCCAAGGGCGGGAGCCCAGTCAGAGCTCCGCCCAGGCAGACAGGTAGGGGGGAGAGAGAGAGAGGGAGCGAGAGCGAGAGAGAGAGAAACAACAAACACTTGTGGCCACACTGGGCTGGCCGGGAAGGCACAGGGACCATGACAATATGTACTTTTTTGGTTCTCAAAACTGTACAGACAGTTCAATAATCAGCCCTGTGGGGTGTTTTACTGTAGATTGTATCTGACAGAAATTGACTTTTTCAGTATCCATGTTTTTGAGAGTGTAACTTCACACACACACTCCTTTAATTCCACTTTCTTTTGCCACGCACTCACATTTTTATTCCCATTTCTGCTTGCCTTAGGGGAATCTGAACCCTTTTTACCCAGCTCACATGGTCTGACTTCATGCTGGTCTGAATGTGAAACTGCAGCTCCATGGAACATGATGCCACTGTCAAACATGCCGTCCTCTTTTCTGTCTCAACCGCAATTTTTTTTCATCTTCCTACCATATTTCTGAACCACTTTCTCTCTCTCTACCTCCTAGCTTCCGCTCTTATTTTCACTCCAATTCTTCGTCTTTTCCTATCTTTCCCAAGACAGGCATTGCGGCTTCTTCATCAGGCCAGCTCTTATTTCAGTGTCAAGTAAAAATCCTCGGCGAGTCTGCCGTTCTGTCCCAGAGGTGGAATAAAAGCTGCGTCATTTGGAGGCGGATGACACAGAGTCCTTCACTGGCTTGCGAGCAGACGCGAGGCCCCTGATTAAAAGGCCGTTACGTGGCGGGGGGTTCGCGGCTTGTTTGCCAACGATTCCATTCCACATCCTCTCCTGTTCGATTTTAATATATGCATTTGTCTGAAGGTTGAATAGTCCCCGCAAAGACTGAGCTCCAACCTGAAGTCAGTTTGCCAGTCCTGACCTCTACAAAAGCAGTTTGAAGCCTGAGCTTCAAACTGTGTGCTTATTTCATCAGAAATAAATCATTTTTTCATATGGCAGTTTGCTCTGCCATGTAAAAACATAACCAGGTACCATTTTCTGTGTGACTTATATAAGTTTAACCTATGAATAGAAGACAGACCTACAATTATTCTGAAATTCCCTGGAGTGGAGACATTTCTGTCTTGCTGTGTAAAAGTGAAGGCTTTGATCGTAAGCATGTTTGAGTGTGTACCTTTGGATGTAAGTGTATTGTATATATATCTCGATGGCGCATGTGGTTAAAGCCGCTTAAGTGAGCCATGTCAGGTCTGTCAGACTTTCTTCTCGTTGCTGCGAACGTGCACGTTGTTTACCATCTTGACTGACGAGACGGTTCCCATGCGTTGCTCGGGTTTCCGAGATAAAGGCACTCTGTGTAAAATATTTACTTGACGCCGGGAAGTAAACAAGCACCCCATGCTTGCTTGTTGGGACCAATCAAAAGTTTGGGAAGGGGACATGAAAGCCTGAGACAGCGTGCAGCATGTGGGGGTGGGTGGAGCGGTTGTGCTTGCGTTTTCATGTGTGCACTCTCATCTAGGTGCAAAAGCTTCAGCTGAGAAGCAGCGTGCACGCGTGTGTCTATACCCATGTAATAATTCTGTGTCAAAATAGCCACGAGCATCGCGGGGGCACCCTGCTGATCCACGGGGCTGCAGGCCTTTGCCGCTTCTGCTGCATTTGTCTCAGTGAAACGAAGAAAACTCGCCAATTTCAAACAGAATTGCCACTCTGCAATCACAAACATGAAAACATGCCCTAGCGTTAATGGTTAATTCCCCGCCTTGGTTTGAAAAATATACACGCTCGTATCTGCTCGAAATGAGCAGCAGCTTCTCGCCACAATGAGAACCCCGACTTTTAACATATAGGTTGTTGTTTTATTTAATTTGCTCGCGTCACTATTTTTGCTAACAAGGGAATAGTCAGCTAAAAGGGTTACAGTTGCATTCTGTGGGTTCAATTGGCACGTTTTATCTCAGCACCGCCTGCCTGCTTAGCATATTCTATCATGTTAAACAAATAGAAGACAATGAGGGCCTTAGGGATGAGTGCAAACATGTGCACTGCATTCAAAGAGATCAATCTGTTTCCAGTGGGATACAGAGGCCTGTTGTTTGAAAAACTCTCATTGGCTATTCATTGGAGATTGATGGAGTTCCTCTGTCGTTGGAGCGACTTTAACACCCACCGTGCACGAGCGAATACTGTATTAGCACGGGTGTGATTGCGGTGCTCCCGTCTCTGCTATTAGGAAAGGCAATTTTGTTGTTTGTACGCAGCCTAAAATCCAAAAGGCTAAGTGAAAACAAAAAGATTGAATCTAAAATTGGAAAAAAATGTGAGGCTCCACAAAAGAAAGCACATCGGTGAGCTATTTCACTGCTGATGAGCTCTCCTTCTGCAGCTCCTGCATGCTGTATAAAGGTATGTAACTCCTTAGGTCCTCTTTACTTACATTTCTGTATCAGAAGCAGCCAGCGGTGCCACAGTCTGTAGTTAGCTCAACAGAACATAACAGTGCATATCTGTGTTCATTTTAGGTCTCAAATTCTCCATCAGTTCTCTTAATAAATAGACGACTTCTTGTCATGCTGCCTATTAAAAATGGCAATCACTGCTGTGGGAGCTCTCACAGCCCTGACAAAAGAATCATGTGGGTGCGGTAGGTGTAATGTATGCATGATGAGTGCATGGTCCCTTTTCTGTTCTCTGCTTAGACACTTCATGTTGAGACTGTGTTCTCACCTTGACTGAAAAGGACAAAAAAATAAAATAAATGAATAACAGTTCACATATTATGGTTTTTGTTTCCATAGAGACTAAATACAGAACAATAGCTACCAAATGAGCAATCTCACATACATGAGAATGGATCCATCTATCTGCAATCACGCATGGTTTTAATTTTACATGAAAGAAAAAGAAACCTGGCATCGCATTCATCGGTGCAAACAAAACAGATGAGGTTAAAATAAATCTGAAAAAAGCCAAAAAACTTTCTGTTGGCTTGGATATCTAAGCACCGCAAAGTGTGGAAGAGCAAATGCAGCTGCATAGATTCATACATTTAAGCCCTGCTGTGGCATTAGATGCGTAACATCGCCGGCTTCATTAGTCTGTGGGAGTGACAGCATTCTGTCATTCAGATGTTGGATCTTCCTTCTGTTAATGTTCCTCACCGCTTCCATCAGACATGCCGAAGACCGTGACTGAGAGGAGAGCCACTGATGTTAGTAAAACATGCAGGATAGTAATCGTGTACGTGCCTATCTGCTAATGGCGCCACGTGCAGCTGAGACTGCCAAAAGTGATATGGAAATTTAAGGATACTTTTGTGACTTCTTGCACAAAAGTGCCCATCGTCCTCTTTCAGACAGGAAACCAAGGGGCTTTTATTCAAATGCTGTGCTTAATCATGGGGAAAATATCATTTCCTGTATACTTTATATTAGATATTCTCTTTGATGGTACTTTATAATTCTACTAAACTGCTGAAGAGGAGAAAAAGTGTTACTTTGCACATTAAGATTCACAAATTGATTGAATTTTGATGGCAAACAAGTAATAAAAAATGCAAATCCTCCATCTATAACAGTAATAATGATTTAATTACATTACGGCTGGTTCTATCCGAGGTTTCTTCCTGTTAAAAGGGAGTTTGTCTTTCCCACTGTCGCCAAGTGGTTGCACATAGCAGGTCGCCTTATTGTTACGGGTATTTCTCTGTATTATTGCAGGATCTTTGCAATATAAAGCATCTGTTTTGAGATGACTGGCGTGATTTGGTATCTTTTACGTAAACTGAATATATATTGCAGACTTTGTACATTTATCTTTGACACTTTGACAACTGCTATCATTTTTCTATAATTACCAACTTTAGCCCATTGTTTACAAAAGACTGAATAACTATGTGTATAGTGTCACCAAGAGCTACTACTGTAGCTTGTCACGGTGCTGTAGAGTTTGTTTAGTTTTCACTCAGCTTGTATGTTTGGGTTCACTCGCACTGCTCCAATCAACCCTGTCTGCTGCAGTTGTTTCCAGAGAAAAGCATTTTTAACACCAACTGTGCATGACCTTCTCAGCAGCACACAGTAAAGGTTCACAAAGCCAAAGAGGCCAATAATTTTATCCAGAGTTAGTAGATAGTGAAGTGACAGTGTGGCGCCAACAAACTGCTGCATGTCTGAAAAAAGTTGCAAAGACTTTTGACCAGTTTCACTGAAGAACACCAGGTTGAGAAAAGAAAAAAGAAAAAGAATATACACTGTATGTGGTATGCATCTTAAAAGACTTGAGTTCATCAGATTTCCTCTTCCGTGCTGGAGGATAGCAGCTCATAGCTGTACTAGTCAGACCTACCAGAGCAGTGCCAACTCTTTAACTGACCCGTCTGCAGGAGAATTTCACAGCTAGCAATAATAATATAGCAAGCAAGTTTTGAACAAGTAAAATGTTGAAGAGGCTTAATATTGTCATAGGATTATGGCTTATATTATATAATTTTTTAGAAAGCTTTAATCGTGATATTGCTACTACTACTACTGTTACAGGCCACTCAGGCCAAAGCAAAATGGTGGATTCAAATGCAGAAACAATAGCGACAGCAGTCACAAGAATTACTACAAGGGAACTGGAGCCAACTGTTTGGTCCACAGGGAAGAAGGCCGGGAGTGTTGAAAGTCTTTCACTTAATGGGAGAGTGAATGAGTCCTTGTTTTAGGAGAAGCTGCTGGTCTGTTTTTGTTGTTTTTTGTGTTTTTTGGAGGAGTGATTTCCAGCGGAGCAGGCAGGCAAGCAGTTCCAGTAGGAGTTTGCAGGAGAAGAGCACCAGCTCTGCAAAGGAATGTAGGCTGAGAAGGTAAGTAATGTGCTCTTTAGTCAGGGAGGTTTATACCACAAACAGAGAAACTGAAATGTTGGGGCAGAGGACAATAAGCCACATAGAAACAACAATAGTGAACTGATTTAACACTCAACAGGAGTAGACTACCTGGCAAAGAGCGATTACTCGAACTGGTCCTTAAGCACCAGTGGTTGACTGAAGCTGATGAGAAACAGGTGGACCAAGACTCCACCCCGCAGGGTGAAGGAAACGCCTGCCCATCCCACAACATGGACTCAGAGGAGGGACAGACTCCAAACCACAACAAACTAGCGCAGACTATGACAGCTACCAAAGTCATAGTAGTAAAGTCAGTCTCTGACACACAGGAAATCTGTGGTTAATGAAAATTTGCAATATGTGTAACTGCTCTGTCCTGCTTACTAAGACGTATCTTAGCAGAAGCAGTTCAGCCCTTTCTTCCTGGGTCTTTGATCCAGCATTTAGAGTTTTGTAGTATTTGGTTTAATATTTGGGGTCTTTAGACTTTACTTCTGGTTTTGTACCCTGGTTTCTGTCAAAATTTTTAATATTAGTTTGTATGTACTTTTTGTGTGCTTCAGTTTAAATTTGGCCTCTCTAGTGTTCCATTGTATATTGTATGTTGCCAATTTTTTACTCTGTGTTTTGCTGTTTACTTGCTTCCTGATTTGTCCCTTCTTTAGTTTTGCTTCCTGTCTTTTTGCCTTGATCATGTTCAGGTGGGTTTTTCTCCCCTGGTGTTTCCTATCTGCTGTGTGTAGATATCTATACTATCTGTGTGTATTACACATCTTAGTTTCACTTGAACATTTCTGACTCACGTTACACTGTCTTGTGTGTACTTTAACAGGCCCTTACCCCTGTCTGTGTCTCTTTCTCTGACTTGAAAATCAGCTATGTTCGAAACACTGAACCACTTGTCTGAAAAAGGAAGGTCACACAAAAGGTAATAGTAAATTTTTTAAATATAAATGTAGATGAGACAAACCAAAGGGAAGGACAACATTGTCAGGACACATCTGTATTAATAGCCCAAAGAAGAATGCACGTTTGACAGTCCATTTGCAGCATTTGGACCTAGCATGACATCTGAGGGCTAAGTGAGTGTTTGCCACTCCACTAGCATATGCCTTACCTCTGTCACCATATCAAACACATATTGACAAGTGGTGTTGCAGGCTTTGCAGCCTTTAGGTCAGATGGAAGACAATGAAAGTGAAAACAAGAAAGTAAACACTTTTCTCCTTATTAACCTTGCAGTCAGTCAGGATCTTTGATGGTCTTTGATGTTGTAATTCCACTGGGATCCCCTTTGAAAAAAAAGGTTTCTGAAAGGATTATTTTTGGGGTAACTGAGTGCATACAAAATACTTCAACTAAATTAGCCAATCATTCAGCTCTCTATATACAGGTGTATAGTATAATGTTAATGTACATCTGCATCATGGGCTACATTTTGGAAACAACAAAACAAAAAGCTGCACTCATGCAGAGTTTTGCCTTACAATCTCCTAAGCACGCACATACGGACTCACATACCCACAAATAACAGAAATAATCCATGGGAATATTGTAGAGTTGCCATCAAAGGATTACAACATCAAGGATTGAATTTAGAAAAGAAGATAATTGTAGATTTAGTCTATCCAAAGAGTTTAGGTTTTTCAGGGTTTTTAGTTGTTAAAAAAATGTTTCTCAACTGTCCTTATACCACCCTATGATAACACGGAAAAAAGATTAATACACACACACTATATTTGTGTGTGCGTATGTGTGTCTAGGCAGTCCAGGCATGAACTCGTAGGCAGTTTGCATCAAGTTTCAGTGGTGCAAAGACATCTAGATTCTGCATTTGGAGATGCCAGGGATAGTTGGCGGGGCAGCGCTTCTGGTCCCCTTGTGAAAGGTTTCTTCTGATTGCATCATTGCCAGTCTTCGCACTTCATCGGAGACCCTAAAACATGCAAACGTATACAAAGGCTGCCAGGCTGATGCCTCGGTAAGACAAAGACAAGTGAGAACAAAACAAAAACACATCTCCTTAATGGCGCTCACGGGTGCTTTCTAAACACATCCTAATTGTCCTCCTTTTCATAAGCTTCCAATAATCTCTTCTACACTAAGGAGTGATTTTTTTTTCTCCTGCACATTCACTGAAACTGTGATTTATATTCACGCCACGTCACCTTGATGGTAGGCTTAATTCAAATTGTCATGCAGAGATCTAACCAAATCAGAGCAAAGCATAATTTAGTCAGAGAAATACAAAAAAAGGAAGAGTGATATAAGTAGTTTGTCTTTCACACACACAGGGACAAATAGATCTACCACTACAGGCAATATTTAAACATTTTACCACATTGGGTAAGAGAAGATGACAAAGGAAATAAAATGAGGAGGTAAAAGGATGCAAACAGGAACGCAGAGGTAGCAAGGAAGGAAGAGGGGAGATCGATAGGAGGAGAAAGTAAGAACCAGACACAAGCGGTGGTGGGGTGGGAAGAAGAGGAGTGGAAGGGGAGTGGGGGGGCTTGAGTTGATTTCTATGGCTGTGCTTCCCTCCCAGTTGAGACGGGGTGGAGACAAATAGACAGGGAGGCGTTTGAAGTCAGGACGGGCTTTTCTTCACTGTAAGCCCATATCTGATGGCAGGGAGAAGGAATAGATGGGGGATGTGGGGGCGTTGAAGTGCACTGGGAGACTGGGGAACAAGAGAGTAACAAGGTTGTTAATATTAAATGGATAAAATGAGAAATGGAAGAGCTGCGCCGAGGAAAAACAAGAAGTGATAACAAAGAGCGTGAAAAGAGAAGGTGAAAGGGAGATGAGGCGAGAAGATGGGAATTTTTCTAACAGAGCCTACAGAGAGTACTATTTGGCAGAGAGAAGCCAGAGATAGAGATGCTTTCCATATTCCAGGAGGCATTTAGCACCCCTCTGCCTCAACCTGATTGAATTTTAAATTCCTTTACAATGTATGGTTTATTAGCATGCCAATACATATATATATATATATATATATATATATATATATATATATATATATATATATATATATATATATATATATATATATAAGCTGCCTGCAGAGATTCTAGCTTAGCACCTCAGGATTGGCAAGCCATCATAGGGCTGTTGCAAATTGTTACAATTAAACATATTAATAGGGCTCAGATTACGCTACTATCCACATAATCACATTGCTTACAGCGCTTATCTGGTGTGATGGCTTTCTGTGAAACTGCTCTCCACCTCAGCTGTTATTACCCAGCCTCGCATGAGGAGCTAATCTTTTGTCATTACACTATCACACAATATCTGTTGCTGCTGCTAAAGTCAATAAAAACCAATTAGGCGTCCTTTAGAGAGAAGCTTTTTCTTCTATATGCATGTGTAGTGTGCCATGGTGTGCGCAAGGTGCAGACTTTGTTTGTGTAGTCTATCTCCAGTCGAGATATGAGACGAGTGGCAGCAGGGAGCTCTGAGAGAAAGCAGAGTGCTGCAAAGCAAAACGATTTCTGCTTCACTCCCAAGTTCAAGAGCTGAGGCCTTATTCGTTTACTGACTGTTAGTCCTTTATACTGTAATTCTATTGTATATTATAGTATGGTAGGCTTGGCATATAGTGCATTTTGTTTAAAACTGAATAGCAGTATCATATGCTGTGCTGTGGTATTCTGCACTTATAGGTACAGCTAGCTAGGAAATGAACAATGCTGACTTTTACTGTGATCTGTACAACACTATTGCACTACATTACAAGCTTCTATTCCAGTGTTCATTCACAGGTATATTACTGGCCACACTACACACAAGGATATATGGCAAGTCATTTCCCTATATTTATTGTTTAATCCATGTTGCAAAAAAGGCCCCATCCACAATCGACATACTAGTGGGCGATCCCGTCACTAATATTTTAAAAGTTCATTTTAAGGCTGCTAGGTTGCTATCCGCAGTGTTTCCATAGTAGCCGCCTTGTTGGCTAGGTGGCTGCTGTGGGGGTACTTGATGTTACTCAGCTGTTTTTCTCAATTTTATCCGACAGTCAGACATGTTCCATACTGACGCTGGCAGTGCTGCCACTCACTGCACTGCCTGCGACAATAAAAATAAAAAATATGAGGCACCTCTACACTGAGCTTGCTGGATGGCCAGGAGCAGTGTGAGCCTATCTGCAGGACGCCAGACTCACTGCTCAGGTGATATTGCCAGTGACTAATTTATTACTTAAATAAACAATGTTCCAGCATTTTCTTGGGAAAAAGTTCAAATTTTAAATCATAACAAAACTATAAATCCATGCATCGATTTTCTTCCACTTATCCGGGACCAGTTGTCCGTGATGGTGTCCAGGGGCTACCCTAGACACCTCATGTAGGAGGTGACCACATCACCTGGCTCCTTTCAATGTGGAGGAAAAGCTCTACTCCGAGTCTCTCCTGAATGACTATCACTAAGGAAGAAGCTACTTATTACTCCAATTGCCCACTTATAATGGTACTCCTGCACCATCGAGAGCATCCTGACGGAAAACATCTGCACCTGGTTTGGGAACAGCACCAAGCAGCACAGACAAGATCTGCAAAGAGTGGTGCGCTTTGCCGAATGCATCATTCAGTCAGAGCTTCCTGACCTTCTGTCCATCTACACACTACAGCAAGACTAAAGACAAGTTGTGCATCTGTGACTCAGTGGGCTCTCTGGATTTGCTTTCAGTGCGGCTGTCTGTCTCTTTTGTCTGGAGGCAAGTCGCACAATCTATCCATTAGCCCTCCTCAAGCTGCCTTGTAGGCCAACGGTTTCTCACTGATGAACTGTGGGAGAGAGCTACACCAGGGGTGGGCTGTTTCCAATACAACAGGAACAAGCAGACAGACATGTTGAGAAAAGCATCCACACGCTTTTTCCAAAGGAAGAGGCAAATCTGTCAGATAAAAAAAAAAAAATACAAGTCCACGCAGAGCTTTGAAGGCCAAAAGCAGTCAGCTCTACTTATCATACTGGTGCTGACAGTAGCAACGAGCTAATGGGCTCATCTGCGAAGCATATTGACAGCGCAGCTCGCCTCAGTTCTGCGCCAGACTAGTCAAAGGCAGAACTGTGCTTTATTAGAGGTGAGATGTGACAGTTTCAGCACTGCAGTCTTACATTTCCATGTTGCCTTACTTCTCTAAAGAGCCAACAAAAAAAAGTAAACTTCAGTGTTCACAGAATTATTTTGTACCCTTATGACGCCAAGAAGGAGCTTTTCTCTGCCTCAGATCTGAATTTTGTACATTGTTAGGATGATGGATGCTGGAGAACAAAGGTAGAAGCTACAGATCTTTGCTTTGCGATTCAAAAGGATTACAGAGACGGGATCTTGCTTGTTTGGAATGTAAACAACAATTTATAATTGCCAAGCTGTCAATAAAACCACAGAGAAAGGCAACCATTTGTGCTACAACTATGCATTTTTTTTAAAAAAGCATCCTTGCTAGCTCAGTTTCTTTCTCATTTAAATTTAAGGGTTTTGTGGTTATGCGCTGATCCTTGTGCTGAATAACCCCTTAAGGCCCCTGTGACCCTGAAAGAAGCACTATCTTGCTGCATTCAGAGCTCAGACCTCTGTGCTTTTTGGTTTGTGTTTGTGTTTCACAAACGCATTCATTTTAACCTGAAAACTGAAAGCAGCCCCATTATTGATCATCACATAAACTCATTTTCATTCCCTCCTTTGACCCATCAAAGGTTATTTATTTACAGGCAACTTCCAGCTGCTGCGAACACCAGCGTACGAGGGAGGTCTCTGACATTTGGTCAAGCAAAACCAAAACCAGATTGAAATGCGGAGCAAATTTTATAAGCTGCTTCCTTCAATGCTGCCATTGTTTATGAACCAGTCATACATTTAACAAGCCAGCAGGGATCATCAGGATTACGTGAGAAGACTACTCAAATTATTCATTATCTTCGCAGTCTTATTCCAAGATGCAAAAAAAAAAAAAGAAAAACTAATTATGAATTATGGTAACAAGCTAGAACTGTTTTTCTCAGTGCACCCAAGGTTGCATCGCCAATTAATGTTTGGAGAGCTGTGGGTGTGATCCCTGTGGGGAGGATGAACCACTTCTCTTCAAGCAGTCATCTCCTGTGTTGTTTCATTATCTGCGCTAATCAGTGGTCCACTGTCAGCTACGGAGATCTCTGTTGTGCTGGCTGTTAATGCAAATCTGATGTGCTGTATGAGTATCATGTTGGTGGGTGTTTGATATTGTCTATCAACTGGAGGCCCAGAGGATATGAAAGCCAAAAACAAAGCACAGTGCTCTGCTCAAACTTTGTGTGACTTTAGCAGTGTTTTGGAGCCTGTCAACTTTTAAATGAAGACACACACCCACATGGTTTCTTCAGATAGTTAGAGAGCCCTCTGCTCAAATGTGTGATTTGCTGGTTAAGGCCTTTTTGCTTTCTTCAATACTGTATACGAGGAATTGAGCTTTACAGAATTGTTCATATCACAGAACAATACAGACTTCTTCTAATTATTATGTAGAGCTTTTTGTCTCAGTGAAAGTAACAACATCAATGTAAGTTTACTGAAAGCTTTAAAACAGGGATGTCAAATGTATTTTACATCAAGGACAACATAAAACTCCACTTTGATCTCAGATGAGCTGGACAAGTAAAATTCCCCATTCTGTCAGTTTAAAGAACTTAACTACACATTTCTGGGATATCGTGATATAAGGAAAGCGCAATTTCATCAGTGAATTTCAGTTTTTCTTCATGCTGTTACAGCCCTGGCCATATTTTGGATCACTGTGGCTGGATTTTGTTCTGTGCATGTCCCGTGCCTTTAAGAGTCTCTGCAGGTCCTTCCTGATTGGAGAGCTGGCAGCTGCTGATTGGTTCCATCATCAAGTGGCTGTTTTAAAAACCCCTTTCCAGCAGTTGTCCTCCAGCAACAACTGACAGAAGCAGCAGACCCGTCCTTGGCCTCCAAACCAACTGTGACAAACTTTCGTGTGTGACTTCAGAGGATCATTAAGCTTTGTTTATAGTGTGTACATACGTTTCACTTATAGGCACTGGAGCAGAAGGGGTGAACTGCCTTATTATTTTCTGTACTTTTTTTCTCTTTTAATTAGGGAGTTAGAGGGTAGCGCTTGTCTTTTGTTTGTTTTTTGTTTCACTCAGGGTTTAGGTAGCGCCTCCCTTTTTGGAATAGCTTGTTTTGTTTGTTATTTTGGCCTTTGTTCACCCCGGAGTTAAAGCTTTCAGTTTGGTAGCAATAAAACCACCTTAACCTTTGAATTGGCTTCTGGACATGGGTTTGGAGACTGGGGGTGGGGTCACTTTCCTTTTAACCCTTATGTTGTGCTCCTGACTGGGACGTAACATTGCTACAAAGTTCTGGTAATGTTGTGCTATATTGATAAAGCAAAAAGGGTTTGCTCATTCACAGAACGTGTTCTTTTTATTGTAGACAATTAAAAAAAAAAAGACATTTCAATAGCAGATCATGAAAAAACAGGAATTTTTCTGTTATTTATTTGTTGATCTTTATCAGCAGGAAAAACTGTGAAACATGTGAAAACACAGTTAAAAGTCCAAATTTGATATCCTCCCTCATGTCTTACAAAGTTATCCAGTGGGCCGGATTGGAGTCTTTGCAGGCCCGATTTTGGCCCCTGGGCCTTATGTTTGACTCCCCTGCTTTTAGTCATCAGATGTTGAAAAGGAAATGAAGCAGGCAGATTGTAATACTATGTTTAATCTAAGTTTCACACATACATCTGTTTTCTTCCTCGCCTTGCTTACTCTCTCACTATCGTTGTGCTTCCTCTTCTCAGGCTTTTGGCGGCAGTCGGCAGAACCACTTCTGAACGTCGATCTGTGGAACGAGCTCAGCATTCATAATCCTGCTCCTCTATGAGTGTAGAGGCGACAATTAATGTGCAAGCAGAGCGCCAACTTGTTTCGTGAGCGCACACACATTTAGCAGATATAGAAAAGCAATAGATAAACTTTACTTTGCCAACAAATAAATTACTGAATAAAAATATGTAAAGCATAAATATTCTCTTTAGAGGGTGACTATTATTGTATTCCAATGAAACATCTTCACTATTAGGGAGACAACAGATTAGGTCATTGGTGACCCAGCTGACTGTTTGAACCTGGAAACTGCAATTGTGAGCTTTTGTGTTTGTTGTTTTTAACACAAAATAATCTTCCCTGGTATGTTTTCTTCACAATTTTGCTACACAACAACAACCAAAAAAGCAACTTTCATAAAATTGGCATCTCTTTCTTTTTCCGATTTTTTTTTTTTTTTTTTTTAGCTAAACGTACTTCTGCTTGTTTCATTCATTCAGTTGAGTTGAAGGAGACTGCAAGTCTCAGGAAGGTAAAGGAGAAGAGTTTCAAGACCTCATTATAATGATCCATTTATTAATGAGGACACATAATGGGGGATATAATGTGATTGTGGAGCTGCTAATGCCTATTTAAAGGTACAGTCAGTCATTTTTAAAAATGTATTTAAAAAGGCTGTTGTACATGTTGTACAGTGTCTGCACTTTAAGACTCCGCATACGAAGGATTGTGCCTAAGTGAAAAAAACAACATAACCAGCATCTGGATGAAAAGTCATCCTCTTCCTCCCCATCTCAAGCCTCTTCTCCTGAACTGAAGTCAGGGCTCTACCACATGAAAACATGCATAAATATGTTTATTTATTCCTGATATAGTTGGTTATTGTCAGCAGATTAGACATGCAACCCTCTTGTCTCCGGACAGCTGACAATTAGCCTGCTAAACAACAACAGCTGGTTATAAGCTAATATTATGCCAGCTAATGTTAGTCTCGCGTATGCTGAAAATCAGACTTTCCCACTTTATTTCGTAAGTGTCCAAGTCCAAGGATGTTTGATCACCTTTAAAGACGGTTTTACGATTGACAGCTAACAGCACCTAACAGAGGCTAACAGCACCTAACAGAGGCTAACAGCAGCTTACTTGCCAACAACAACTTAACAGCTCACCTCACTGTCACTGTCACTGGACACAACTTAGCTTCACTGTCTCGTCAACTCATATTGAAATCCTTTCACCAAGTTTTACAGCCTCCTCCACAATAAATACACCTGGATACCAACATGTGACAGCTGAGGCAAACAGCAGGCTGACAGCCTACACTTAGAACAGGTCAACGCTGGCCAGAGTTGTTTGTTCACTGCAGCTAGGGCTATGCACTTGAGTTGGGAAGGCTAAGAAAACAGAACTGTAATCTGTAATCTAGATTACAGTGGTGAGATTCAGTGGTGAGATTTTGCACTCTGTAACTTTAAGTCATGCTAGCCTGGAGAAACCTAAGGAAGATTGTAATCCTGTGAGCCGAGGTATGAAGTTGTGGTTTAGTTGAATTGTTACGCACCTAGTATAAATTCACCCTGTGGTGACCCAAATTGTTTAACAAAATAAAACTCACTTTTGTAGTCTGAGAAGGTAACTCCTCGATGGATAACAGAAAGAGTAGTGCAGTTTAGTGCAGTTGGGGAGGACTAGCTAATACCTTTACAGACATCTATCTTTTAATGTTGTTTACGGTGAAAAGGTTTTTATTCTTTTGTTGCAGTGTCACAAACAGCCACTGGGTGCAGCTCTCTTCTGAGCGTTAAAACAATGTCATTTTAAATAAAAAGCCTATTTTTCTTTCCCTCTTCTCCGTAGAACTAAGAGGAACTGCAGTTCAAGGTAATAATTCCCTTTACACATTTACACAAGTACGCCACAATTACTTGATCATCTGTTAATAATATTGATTAGAGTAGTTTTACCAGTCATTTTACAATGTGCTGACATTGGAGCAGCAGAGAAATAATTTAGCTTTCACTTTAAAAAAGCTTTAAGATGCTTAAATGAATGGCTTCGATTCATACGGAAATGTGAGTCTTTAGGCAAGGAACACAATCGTGGCCCACTTTGAACAAGCTGTTCCTGTTGTTTGTCCTCCGAGCTCCCTTTGTGGAAGATGCTCCAAAAAATTATATGATAGTGGGATGGTACAGAGTGCTGTTAAAAGCAATCTCAGAGTCACTGCAAAAAGTCTGAAGATGTCAAAGCAATTATCAGCATGTAATCACATCCCATCAGCCAAAAGTGGGCTTACTGTTGTTTGTTTGTTTTGTCACCCAAAGTAGAGTGCTGATTTAAAAGTTTTTATATATACATATATATATACACATATATACATATACATATACATATATATATACATATATATATATATATATGTATATATATATATATATATATATATATATATATATATATATATATATATATATATATGTATATATATATATATGTGTATATGTATGTGTGTGTGTGTGTGTGTGTGTGTGTGTGTGTGTGTGTGTGTGTGTGTAAAGATGCCCCAGAGACAATCCAGCACATAACAGCAGGGTGCAAGATGCTAGCAGGCAAGGCATACATGGAACGCCATAACCAAGTGGCCGGCATAGTGTACAGGAACATTTGTGCCGAGTATAACCTGGAAGTCCCGAGGTCAAAATGGGAGATGCCCAAAAGGGTGATGGAGAATGACCGGGCTAAGATCCTGTGGGACTTCCAGATACAGACAGACAAAATGCTGGTGGCTAACCAACCGGACATAGTGGTGGTAGACAAACAGAAGAAGACGGCTGTAGTGATCGATGTAGCGGTTCCGAATGACAGCAACATCAGGAAGAAGGAACACGAGAAGCTGGAGAAATACCAAGGGCTCAGAGAAGAGCTCGAGAGGATGTGGAGGGTGAAGGTAACGGTGGTCCCCGTGGTAATTGGAGCACTAGGTGCGGTGACTCCCAAGATAGGCGAGTGGCTCCAGCAGATCCCGGGAACAACATCGGACATCTCTGTCCAGAAGAGCACAGTCCTGGGAACAGCTAAGATACTGAGCAGGACCCTCAAGCTCCCAGGCCTCTGGTAGAGGACCCGAGCTTGAAGGATAAACTGCCCGCAGGGGCGTGCTGGGTGTTTTTATATATATATATATATGTATATACATATATGAGCATTATAATTTATAGCACAGGCTATTCATATAACTACAGTAAACCTTTGAGTCTTTTTAGGAACTTTTGAACTTTAGAAAAAAGTTTTTTCCCTGTCTTTAGAAGACTTTGATAAGAATTTGAAAAACAGTTCATCTACATTGCACGTCTAAGACACACACAGGCTTCACTATGAGCTTGTGTCTGAGACAGCGATCCAGCAGGCCATACACTACAGGCAGTCAGGTTACAGTCAACTGCTTGCTTTGCTGCAAGCTCCATACATTAGCCCTAATTTATTTAAACACTGCACTGAGGCTATGTTCTCTTTACTTTGATTCAAAATGTCTGCCAAAAAAGCTGCTAAAATAATGATTTAATTGGCCTTTTATTGTAGCACTTATTACCATTTGTCTTAATGTTTTTCACCCCTTCTGGCACAAGTAAACTAAGTACACACCAAAAGCAACACAAAGAAGATGAACTTTGTCTCTGAAAGTGATGTGACTTGCTAAAGTCCTTCATCTTTTGTGAAGCCAGATTCAAGTTTGAGTTTGTTGAGCTGATCGAAATGCGATCACTGGGAAATTAATTAGTCACTTATTTTTGTTTCTCTCCTCCACTTTCTGACTGGAATTTCATTTCTCTTCTTTCCCCCTTTTTTTTTTCTTTCAGGCTGCCACATGCACTCCTATACAGAGACATATAATCACTCTCTTTCACTGGGGCTCATTTCCTTCAGCACTTGGGAAGGAGACTAATCTCTGAGACATAAAGATGACAAGGCTGCTGTACAATTTGCTCAATGTGAAGAGTGCACTCAACTTCCTGTTGACTCACACCAAGCGGGAATCAGGCTTCAAGTATGTCAAAGAGAGGGGATAAAAGAGGGTAATAAGATGCTGCCTTCAAGGCCAGTGGGGAAAACGAGTAGGAAACAAATTTGGCAGGTAAACTTTTTGAGACTTAAAAAAAAATCTTTTCTGTTATCACAGTCTAAAAGTTTTTTAAATAAAATGTTTTAAGGCAACAGGAACATTTTCAACTGCAAAATAAAATTTTATAAACTGGCTTTCTTCTTCTCTCCCCCATCCCCCCGCTGCATAACTGGCAGCTGGTTGATGGAGTTCAGAAGCCAGCCTAAAAAAAATAAAAGTTTGTTCTGAAGCCGGAAGCTCGTGTTTTGGATTTTCCCCATGCGGCCTGAATGCACCATAAGCCAGTGCAGGGTAGAAAGGGTGGGTCTGTGCTGCTTCCTCTTTCCCTCCCTCCATGGGCGTGGCACAAGCAGCACCTCAGGGCTACCCCCACCCCCACCCCCGCCCTTCTCTCTGATATCCCTTTCCTGCCCCTACCCCCTCCCTTTCCCCCAAGGCCCTCACTGGATTTTGCTGTTTGATCACTCCTACATGAGCTGCAACTCTACAGTAAGCTTGAAACACTTTTTTATTGGTAGTTGGGGTATGTCGTGATGAATTTACAAGACACGCATACAGACAGTGGGCAGGGTCGAAGCACCCTCACACAGAGAAGGAGTGTGTGTGCGAGAGAGGAGGGGGAGAGAGAGCAAGCGACTGTGAAGTTAATTAGAACATCCTGTGTCAACTTTGCTCTCTCTCCCTCTTTCTCTCTCCCCTTCCTCTCTATCTGTGAGAGGCTTTGATGTGGCTTAGTGCCTAGAAACGTAATGAAAAATGTATAATAGCCACTCCATGTACTGTCTCTCTCCTGATTCTCCTCCCATCCCCTCCATCCCCCTAACTCTGCCCTGCTCTCTGGTGTCCTGCCTCCGTCGACACGGTGCTTTTTATGCTACACGGTGCAAGTTTCCAAAAGCTACCGAGAAGAGCGGGCAATTTACATTTTAAAAAGGCATTTGAATACCACAGAAGTGCTTTTATTTTTGCTTTGTAAGGATCTCCAGCTTTACAGTTCCACTGTTCAGATCCGTGGCTGTGTGTTTCCAACAGGGATGTGCAGAATTCCACTGATTCGAATACTGATCGTTCAAAACCTTTACAATGATGCAAAATTATGAGTGGAATTTATTTTGGTTTTGCGTCTCACTATTTTGGCTTAGGAGCACCTTGCTTTTATGCATCGTCATCACCGTGATAAAAAAGGTGACCCTCTACACTCGACGCCCAGCTTTTCCACTGCGTCACTGCAGAAATGAATAGGCAGGCTTAGACACTGGAACAAATGTCACTTTTGGCCACATAGGCTGACTTTGTATGTTTCCACCTCCTTCCTTGATTTGACCCTCCCATCAGACCCCCTTTCCTCAGACCCCACCTACCTCCTTCCTCCCTCGGCGGTCCCTTTCTGCCAGTCAGCACATCACCGGGGCAGGCGAGGTGGGGGGGTTGGGTTTGTGATCCTGGCCTCTTCAACTCTCCCTTGTTCCTCGCTCTCTCTCTCTTTCCCCTCTGTAGCTCTCAGTCTGCCTTTCTTTTCGGCTGTTCACTCCCCGCTGACTCGCGACTCTCACACAGAAACGGTCTCTGTTACTTATCATCAAGTCCAAGTTCAAAGATGACATTCTCTGACTTCACTAAGACCCGTCAATTCGACTCAGTGAAGTCGCTGCGGTTAGAAAAAGGAAAATGAAAACTTGAAGAAAAAAATAAGTTCTGGCCTCATGTAGGGTACACCAGTGAAACTGCAGGCCAGAAGGAATTGATGTCAAGTGTAATCCATCACTAGCGATCACCATCACGTGGCTATTAGCGTGCTTTGGACATGTTGGGCATCAAACAGGACGCGACGAGGCATCATCCACCCACGAGTTGGGTTTTTTTTTCCGCTTCTCACCCATCACCAACTCATTGAATGTGGAGATTTTTTTTCACCTGCTCATTAACCATCCTGCCTGTCTGCGGTTGTGGCTTTCGCTACTGTACCTGTCATCTCTCATCCAAATCAGCATCTCCCATCTGCATCCTCCCTCAGTTCATTCCAGCTTGCTCATAAAAAGAAGACTTAATTTTTGCCTCCCCCCCCCACCCCCCACTCTCTCTTGCTGCTTCATTATATTCCTGAGTGTGTTTTGTGAGATTTCTTTTCTTTCTGGCACATTTCCATGAGCACACAGCAAATACTTTAGATAAATCATCACCTCTCCTTCTGCTTTCGCTCTTCTCTTACGCTCCCTCTCCCGGGTTTGGAGGAGCTATATTTGTTAGCAGATTTGTTTGCAGATTCGTCTCACCTCACCCAGGCTTGTCTTGGTTTGTTAGCGACCGCTTCATCTCGACGCCTCTGTCGCCAAGACGTGGTGGCAGCGATGAAGTGGTGGTGGGGTGGGGGGAAACATTCATTGTCTAGATATGCTCTGTGCTTCAAACAGCAACCTGAACTCCCTTAATCCCCATCCCCATTTGAAGCCTGCTCAACTTTCTTCATCTAACAGAGGAGTAGTAGCACTTGTGCACAGTCTGTGTAACTTCCAGGCTAATGGAGTGACTTATGGAACATTTGCTCACCAGCACAGATGTCTTTATTCTCTTGGCTGGATGGAACATCTTTCCTTTCCTCTTCCCCTCTTTTTTGTTCCCCTCTCCTTGGTCCCTCCGACTCTCTCTGCCTCTCCTGGGACCCTTCGTCCATCATACTTAACTCCTCTTCAAAGCCATCTACTCTCTCCATCTCATCTCACTATTTTGGTTTTATGAGTTGGATGTCCTCAGTCTCCTTTATGCACCCATCCACCATTTCAAAAGTAAAGTCGAACATAGGCGCGCGCGCGCACACGCACGCGAACCCTCCCCACCCCTTCCCTCTGTGTCCTCATCGGGTTGAGCAGAAGGTCGTAGTCATCAGCAGTCCATTAGGGCACAATGGCAGGGGCTGTGCTGCTTCGCCAGAGTGCAATACGCTGTTCAGGGGCAGAGCACAGAGAAGCACTGACTCGCCTGACACCCCCAGAAGGCAAACAATGCCGCTCTTTCCACTCACGTGGGCGGCTCCGTGTTTGCCACCAGTGGAACGATGTGCCTCATTCGTTGATAGAGGAAAGTAAAACTTCATCACGTCAATAAGGAACATATTCACGTCTATATTTCATAAACAGTCGGTGACATTTTTACTGTGCGCTGGCGGTGAAAAGAAGTTCTTACCTGCATTCGATCAGGGGAAATAAAACACATAGATCAAAACCAAGGTGTCAAATTATAGGACCCACTTTAATGTTAATAGTTCACATTGATTTGTTGTCTTTGCTGCGATGTGACCAGTCAGCTGAAGAAATCAAACACATTTATATGACAGAACCATCAAAGGCCCTGAAATCCTATGTGTGAAGGAATATTGTGGATCGAAACCAGCAAAATATGTCCCATGTAACACAATAAACAGAGTATTTTTAAAAAGTCATGAAATTATGACAGATTGATGTCTCCAATTTAGCTTGGCTGTCTTTATTTGCCTTTCTAATATCGCTCATGTTTGTTACATCCCTGTTTATTTTTCCATTTTCTCATTTTAAAACTGATTTTTTATACATTTCCTCATGTATTATCTCTCTTTCACCCGATTTCCTTTCTTCCTGTATTTTCTGTTTGATTTTTTAAAAAGTTTTTCAAAAAAGTTTTTTCTCGCTCGATTGAGATATTCCGATATTGTCTCCGGGGAGAGCCCTACACTTGCTCTTAATGCCATTGTACCAAAATTGTCTTTAATTCACCTAGATGGATTATCCTGTAAGAATAACAGTGAATGGATCTCGTTAGCTAAACTGATTAATGACACCTAATTTTAGACGAGAAAAGCTGCTTTTTTTATTCTTCACAAAAGAAATGCAAGTGAAATGGGACTAATGTCCTTTTTTTCTTATACAGAAGGCAGCTTGCCCATCCTGCTGATTTAAGCTGATTGCTTAAGGATGATAATTAAAGATTTATAACAGGACATCCTTCCTGCATCCATTTCCTACAGTTAACTACAACAAGTGTGAGAAGTGTAGTTTAATCAAAACAGAAGGTCAGACGGAAGCAGCTGGTTGACAGCGACTGCCTTCAGGTGGTTGCTGATCAGAGAAATTCTCTGCTGCTACTGCTGCTGCGTGATTATAGCGGCGAAAAGTGTAAAGTTGACGTTGAATAAGGGGAGTAATGCTTACCCCAAATTCCTGAGCTGTAGGTCTAGCTCTTATCGCGACCTCTTGTTACCAAAACTTGGCATGCATGCTGCATTTTTGGGCTACAGAGAAAATGTGGTTTTGAGTGTTTATTTGATTTTGCCAGAAATAAGTGGAGTTTAAAAAGCAAGTATACAGTTGTATATAAGTAATGTAACTTTTATTGCTTATTTGACCACGTTATCTTGATGCAGCACCAAAAACACTTATCAGATTTAGGTTTGCATGTGGGGCTGGAGGCAGTGTATGCACCCTGCACAGGTCATCAGTCCACACAGGCCTAATTAATATTGCTGTGCAATACTGGAAATTTAAGAATCAATCTGATACCAAATAAATGCAGAACCAGTAGAAACAAGTTCTCAATCCTATCATGTTAGTATTGAACTTATTGAATACCAATAGCACTGTTCTGATCGATACTATCGATATTTGAATGGATCTGCTCACCTCTACCAATGAACACAGAGAGACATATCCTACATCCACACCTATGACCAAGAAACGCCACTTAGTTCATGTTAAATAAATAACTGAAGTTTTCCAAAGCATCAGAATCTGCTTGCATGTTAAGCATATAGACTCTGACCATTCATGCCACTGATGTACAAAGCAGAGAGAAATTCTGGACTGTCGTTAGGTGATGCTGATTATTCTAGTTGAATTCCATTTTGAGTGTCTTCTTAAAGCTTTAATTTATAGGCAACAATAACATTAAGGCAATCTGCAATGGTCACAGTGTCAACCAACAAATGGAGCAGATACAGAGGAGATACGGTTGCTCATAAAAGGAAAAAAAAGGCTGGCTGTGCTCAGTGAGAGAGTCTATACCATTTCATGTTGTTGATGTTACTATGTCAACAGCATAATTTTGTAATTGCGCTGGAGTACTGACTGAAATACCCAACTCTCTGATTATGCAGAGTGAGTACTTTTATCAGCATCAAGTGGACATTTGGATTTATTTATTTATTTTTCTGCTTAGAATTCAAATTTGAAACCAAAGTGAGGTTTGTCCAAAATCTGTAATTAATGTGACTCGAGAGTTCTGGCTTGCAGTAGCAGCAAAAGCTGGTGTGGTATTAATATAACAGTGATCATGTTGTAGTGAAGTATTCTTTTCAGGCATCTAGCGGCAATCTGCCACTACGCCAGTTTTAATGGCACAGCTTGGTTGAGCCAATGGCCTGCAGCACTGATGCACTGTGGGAGAAACAGTATGTACCTTTTCTTGGATTTTTTACTAGTTTCTGTGTTTATTCTTAGAATTTCTGTTCAGGATTAATACACCTGCCTTGTCAGGCACACATTCATAGCGAAGTGTCAGCCACTCCAATACGATCATCAGTTTAGGCAGCATGTAGCTATTTGACAGTCCTGCCAAAGTAGCTCTTTGAACC
Organism: Oreochromis niloticus; assembly: GCF_001858045.2. Taxonomy (NCBI): domain Eukaryota; kingdom Metazoa; phylum Chordata; class Actinopteri; order Cichliformes; family Cichlidae; genus Oreochromis; species Oreochromis niloticus. The sequence goes on along the minus strand of NC_031977.2, from coordinate 7,634,010 downwards.
TCCAAACTGAAGCTCCGGTTCTGTTATTACACACACAGGTCACAGATGGTCACAGATAATAGGCTCTTTAACGCCCGTTATTGTATTTGGCTTTATCCCCCGCGTGGTTTTGTTGATGAAATTGCAATCTGCCTTCAATCAGCGCAACCCAAACGAAAGACAGCATCACTGAGTAAAATTAGAAAAGGAACTGCAGCCATACCTTGCTCATCAAGCTCCAGTTTAGGCTAATGAGGCTGTCCGATTCCGGGACGTAGACATCAATTCGACTTTGTGCTACGAAATGTGGACACTGTGAGGGGAAAAAAACCCAACCTGCATGCAGTTCTAAACTTGATTAAACGGTTCGAGCCAACTGTTTGAAAGGACGCTGTCATCCAAATGTCACAGCAAATACAAAAAGAAGAAAAAAATGCCAGATGCTGCTTGAAATTTTATGTTACTGTTGCAATTAACTCCTACCACCTGTGACAGGTGCTGGTTTTAGCAGCTGTTTTGACTTTTACAACAGCTCAATTTTCCATTTCTTTTTTTTTTCTTCGAATGCCCCGGGAAGCCATAAGAAGAGATATGACATCTTTTGGTAATTGGCTTCATTCACTCTGTATGTGTGTGGTAGTGTAAGCGCCTGCCTTGTTAGAGCTGTTACTTGTGCTTAACGTGATGTCACAATACCGCATTGTGCACCTGCATTTCCCATCACACACCTACTTACAGTGTATTTGTGTGTGTGTTTGCGTGTGCGCGTCTCCGGCTTCTCATTTCATTCAGATGTCAGCATTTGCAGACTGTGCTAACCTCTTCAAAGTGGCACAGACTGTCCCTCTGCCTTGGCAAGAGCTCCAAAAAAAGAATGGAGTGTGCCGCCAGTGAGGTTGGCTTGGCTCCCCTCCGTCTGAATTACTCTGTTTTGGTCAATCGCTCTAACCGTGTTTACGCAGGACTCAATTTGCCGTGATTGATTCTGCAACCCGCTGCACACGCCCACGTCTTGAATTCAGGACAGGACTTTGGAAATTGTCAGCCATCGATTCTCAATTCTCCCAATGGCAAAATTTGCCTTCACGTTCTCGTCATGGGGGCGCAGCTTAATTAGTTTTAAGATTTGTTCCACTTGGACGTAAATGACAGCTAATGGTTCTTGTGGGGGTTTTGCGTGCAGTCTGCCGGTGCTATTGGAATGGCATATAGCCCAGCTGTGAGTGCAAGTTGTCTTGGTTTTTATAATGAATTGATTAAGGTGCCAGAAGGCTCCAATTGAAGAAAACCTCTTATTTTATTCTCTGACAAAACATTTAACAAGCCATGGCCTCAGGCTGGCTGAAACACTGGCCATTTTAAACTTTTACAACATGCACATAGATTGCAGTCATTCAGCTAAAGCACTTCCATCACCCAGGTCTTGATATATGAAGCACCTTGAATAGCTAATTTCCCAAACATGCGAGGCACAGCAGAAAAACATGTCCTAAGTATTTCAGGTCCTAGCATACCCAACAAAGGTATCATTGAGCACTTTCTTGCAGTAATTGTGACAGCAGCTCTTAAAAAAGATCCAGATTTTTTGCAGCCAAAGTCTTCTGCAGACTAACTGTCCTTAAGGTTAGACCTCTGCTGACAAAATGACAGATGGGATGTGGAGGGTTTCTGACCTCAGCAAGCAAGCAAAGGAGAGCTGGTATGACCTAAAAACCAGGCCACAATCCGTCTTTTCATCCTCCACAATTATGTGTCTGGAGGACATATTGGCATAACCGGAAAGTGTGTCGGAAAGGTGACCGCAGCGCCTGGTGTTTGGCAAGAAGCGAGTGGAAAAACAACAAATGGAGGCTCTGCTCTCCTCCACCTTGACACCTCACTCTGTCTCTTTCTCTCTCCTATTTATTCTTTCTCACACTGGGCTTCTGTTTTTTTGTCGTCTTTCATCCGCTCCTTCCTCCAGACTTGTTGTGTTTCTGTCAGCGTCCCCTCACTTTCTCCAGCTTACCCCAGCTTCTTTTTCCGCCTCCCCCTCTCCTGTTTATCTTGTTCCACCTCTCTCTCTCTCTCTCTCTTTGTCATTTCTTATTGGCCATGGTTCCCATTTTCCCTATTGGCATGGTGGCAGTCTAATCATTCTCAGACACCCCTGCTTGTCATCTCTTTTATCTCTCTGCCTGCCTCTGCCCTAATCCTCTGATCAGTAAACACCCTTCTTCAGCACTCACCTCTTCTTAGCAGCCCACTGCCTTCCCGGTGTACTTCTCCACAGTGCATACTGATGGTCCTTCCATTTCCTCCAGACACAGAGAGGAACGACTTAAAGAACAGCAAGTGATTCTCAAGAAAACGCCTCAGGCACTCCACTGGACAGAAGAAACTTTGTTCAGCTCTTCACTTTGACTCCAGTGAAGTATCTGAATTAGGCAACAATCCTGACACGAATTAACAAATCCTCCCTATATTAATATGCATAAATAAAAAGAACATCGATTTGTTCACCCGTGCACCATGACTACACGGGCCAGTATCAAATGATAATATTGGCCTCTAACCCACCGCCTTAAGGGCTGTATGATCTAAAAGATTTACATAAGTACACTCTTGCCAAAAAACATCCTCCTCACTGCAGAAATAACTCCACCCTGCTTTCTGATGCAAGCCTGTAAACTTATTCTAAGAGTTTTTATATTTCTTTCTTATTCCTAAAACCCATATGTGACAAAGAAAGGACAGGAAAAGGTGTTGTTATGCACCAACGGACATAGGAGAATCTTTTCTGAGCTCAGCTCTTGAGTTTGGAGCGGTTTGGATGAAGGGTGTCTATGAGGCTGGATTTAAGTTGATTAAAAAAACTCCAGCGTTGTTTATTTGACAGAACAAAGAACACTTTAAATATGAGGACAGAGTGAATGATGAAAGAAATGATGGCTGGAGTGTAGTAGTGAAGATGAAGATGTTTTTTTTTCCACCAAAAAACAGAATGGGTTCGCAGGACTTTTATCAATTGTTATCAGTTTTACTAAGTAAAAGGCATGTCATGTGAAAGGAATGACAACATGTGAACGCCATGGGACAGCTGACACAGTGTAGAGACAAAACTGAAGGCCTGTGAGGAGGTTTAATACCTCTTGAGACAAGAACCTTGGAGGATTTTACTTGAGGCCAATAGAGTTCATGCTTTTATCTCTGTAAGCAAACCCCACACTTTGTTCTTTTGTGTGGAAATTGAGGCTCTTTTTTAAATGGATGATATGGTTGCAAACTCTTCAATGCACTTTAGAGTATTTTCTGATGGATACAGGAGGTGTTGGGTTTGAAAAGTCACACCTGACTAATATGCTGTTTCTTTGGCTTAGATTCTGTATTTACACAACATTGGAGTTTATTAAATAACACTCTAATGTTAACTGATAAAGTCAAAGATAAAGATATTTGACAAAGCGTATCTGTGCATCTCTGTGTCTTCCAGCTCAGTCTGTCTCATGGAGGCATAAAAATAGAAAAAATAGAAAAATAGAAAAAAACTAAAGTGCTGGCTAAACTAACTGGTTAACTATCATGACTTGTCTCCTCAATAAAAGAAGTTTCTTTGGGTAGTAAATCCAACCTGCTGAAACAGGTGTGTGTTAGGCCTGACATTCAAAGTATAACTACATGGTTGTTGCCACATTTTAGACCATGATGTGTGGAGCGGCGCTTGATTGTCCCTTGCTTTGCCTGGACTAAACAGGACTGCAACTGATCCAGGCTGGGATACCCTGCAGTCTCTGGTGGGGAGGTGGGAGATGGGAGAGAATTGACAAAGGACCACAGAGAGACTGACAGACATACAAAAAAAGTAAAAACAAAAATAATAATAACTAGACGAAAAGACTGAACATGGAAGCAGAAGAAGACAACAGCTACTTCAAATGATTATCAAGAATGAGGAGAAATGATAATTTACCAGAGTGGAAGTATTTAACTGAAGACAAAGATGACTCCTTCAGATAAGAGGAAAAATTCAGAATTTCTGAAAACACTGAAGTAACTAAAGGGATAAAAGCTTGAAAATCCTCAGCTGAGTCACAAAGTGTTTTCACACTGACACAGGAAGACCTGCAGAGCTGGTACTCTCCTGCTGATAACAGAACGGTTACTACAGGGAACTGATGGAGGCAGGTGTGTGAAAGCACACAATTACTTTCCAGGCCTGAAACTTCTTGGTGAGTCAGCTGGGCACCTAACAAAAACATCAGGAAACCTTGGAGAACAGTTACTGACAGGAATTCATTGGACTTAGAGACTGATTCTTAAAATAAGTACACAAGTAATTACTGTCACTGATATCCAAACAAGGGATCTTGTTTTTCTCTCTTCCTTAGCGATAGGAATTCCCTAACAAGTGAAGAAAGGTGTGCCAAGAAGATGGAAGCAGTACACTGAGGAGCTCATGAGTGAAGAAAATGTGACAGGGGAGGGCAGATGGAGAACAATTAGCAAATTAGAAAGTGCAGAGGATCGGTCAGGAGGAAGTGAGGGAATCTACAGAGATGGTAAAGAGTGGAAAGCTCAGATGACATACCTGTGGAGGTATTGAGATTTATTAGGAGAGAAGGCAGTGGAGTTTTTAACCAGACTGTTTAACACAATCCTGGAGAGCCAGAGGATGCCTGAGGAAGTAAGAAGAGTAGTAGTAACGATATTCAAGAAGAAGAGTGAAGTGTAGAAGGGTTAAGAGTTGATGAGCCAAACCATGAAGATACTATGAAGGTATAGAAAAGAGTTGGTGAAGCTAGGTTAAGAACAGAAGTGAGTAAAAAAGTAATACTGTAAAAGCAAAGGAGAAGGAGTTGCATCGTGTCTTTGTGGCTCAAGAGAAAACATGATAAACTAGCAGGAGGTGAACTGAGGTTCTGCAGGAAGAAGTCAGGAGTGCCAAGAAGTGTGTAAGAGTATGTGAGACATTGGTGAGTGGTACGGGTGACAGAATGGTTCCAGGTAGAGGCAGGATTACATCAGAGATGAGCTCTGATGATCTTATGTAAATGACCTTGTAGTACCATATCACCCCATCAGAGCACTTCGCTCTCACACTGCAGGCTTACTTGTTGTTCCTAGAGTATTTATAAGTAGAATGGGAGGCAGAGCCTTCAGTTTTCAGGCCCCTCTTCTGTGGAACCAGCTTCCAGTTTGGATTCAGGAGACAGACACTATCTCTACTTTTAAGATTAGGCTTCAAACTTTCCTTTTTGCTAAAGCATATAGTTAGGAGGCCTTCTCTCATGGCCAGGCTCAGAACCTCCCTGAGCCTGGTTCTGCCAGAGGTTTCTTCCTGTTAAAAGGGAGTTTTTCCTTCCCACTGTCGCCAAAGTGCTTGCTCATAGGGGGTCATACGATTGTTGGGTTTTTCTCTGTATGTATTACTATAGGGTCTACCTGACAATATAAAGCTTCTTGAGGCGACTGTTGTGATTTGGCGCTGTATAATAAAAATAAAATTTAACTGAACGTAATTAAACCCCTTCTTGTTTCCAGTGGTGATGGGTAGAGCGACAGATGAGGTTATTCATAAGTCTTTGTGGACTATCATGTTCGTAGACAACACTGTGGTGTGAACTGAGAGTAGGAAGGAGGTAGAGAGAGTCTGAAGGTGGAGGTATGCTCTGGAAAGAAGAGGAATGAATGTCAGCAGAAGCTAGCAAAAATACATGTGTGAATGAGAGGGAGAGAGGTGATAGTGGACGAGTTTTAACACCTGGCGTCAACCATAGTTGGTGCACCAGAGAGGTGAGGAAGAGAGATCAGGCAGGGTGGAGTGAGTGGAGATGAGTGTCAGAGGTGAATTTTGACAGAAGGATATGAGCCAGAATGGATGTTTAAGATGCAGTTTCAAGGCAGGGGGAAAAGAGGAAGACCACAAAGAAGATTCACAGATTCAATGAATCTTTAGGTTGTTGTGACAGAGCAGGGATCTTGGGATCGGGTGAGATGGAGGCAGATGATCCTCTGTGGTGAACCCTGAAGGGAGTAGCTTAAAGAAGAACAAGAAAAACCTTTTCTGTCTTCGTGTTCACCCTTTTCTCTTCTTATTTTCCTTAAGCTCTTTTCTCACCATGTGTGATTTCAAAATAGGCACTCTGAACTCCAACTGAGCCAGATGGGATCTCAAAAAAGGTCCTCTGTTTAACCTGATATAACTGACAAAAGTAGGAAGACACAGAGTTATATAGAAAATGAAAGCAACTGGAGGCGGGAACGTGACTTGTGTGTGCTTTTATTATAAATACTCACTTGTTTCTCAAGTGAGTATTAGCATTGCCAACGCTTTCCTTCTTAATGAAAAGGATTTTAGAGGAGCTTATGAATATATTTATGAACAGATTTTTGAATTACACAGAGAAAATGTAGTTTTTGCCTGTGTCCAAAAGTGGTGGGATTTAGGTAAATCATAGATTTGCACAGATTAAACAACACTGGCCACTGTTCATTTGTTATGGCATTCAAGACACAACCACCCTGTGTGGAACCTCCAGACTCAGGTGGTGGACACAACAGCACATCAAAGGTTTTTAACTGTAGACTCCCTGAAATCTAAAAAGTCGGCTCCGGCCATCCTGCTGAATGTTGCAGTACAACTCAATTTTTCTTCTTTGGTATGGACGCAAAGCTGTAGGCTTGGTTTTCCATCTCTGGACTGCATACCTCTGATAACCTTAGAGACTTGTCTTTGCATAGACAGTTGACTTTTACAACCATGTCTGTTTCAGGTGAAGACCTTTTGAAGGTGATAACAAAGTGACTGGAGAGAAGAAAGCGGCTTCTTAGCTGCAGGAGGTTGTTCTTTACTAATCTACCGAACAAAGGAGAGGAGGTGGTGTTAAAGACAGTTAAAAGCAACATCCTGTCCAAGGTTCAGCCCAGGAGGAGATGTTGAATTTGAGATTATGTGGAGGTCTCATCCTCATGAGATGTAGACTCTGAACAAGAAAATACTTTTCACAAGGTTGAACATGAGTTTCTGTAGCAGACTATCTGCCTTTGGTTTCAACCTATAGGTTTAATAACCAAGACTCAGGTTCTGTGAGTGTTTTGAGGTCTAAGTGCTCTCTTCATTGTTCAGAGGGGGGTCAGCTAGAGCTGCCCTCTATCTGGTACTCTCTGCTCTCTAGCCATTGAGCCTCTGCTTCATAAAATGGGACGGGATTTGAATGGTTTGTTTTCTAGACTCAGTGATGTTTCTGCCAAACTGTAGCCGTTCACCGATTATGTCATTGTCTTGGTTAACACAGAGAAAGTAAATTGAATGGTAAATGGATGCCTTTTATGTAGCTCTCTTCTGTCTCTTATAGACCACACACTAAAAAAGCTTCACACTGAAAGCAGCTTGCACACACACAACACACATCCATCACAGCACTTTATCCTATCATGTATATATTATTGGGGTAGTTTTTGTGTTCAGTATGTGCTGACCCTCCAACAGATGGGTGATCTGCTCTACTTCTTGGTCCTCAGTTGCTTAGAAATAAACTGAAGAAGAGCCAGAGAGTCATGGAGGAAGAGAGAATAATAGAACAGCTCAGTTCGCTCTAAACTCTGGATCTGTTTTGTCTTGTTTTTAATGTAATGTTATTGTGCGGTGGCTGTAGCTCAGGAGGTAGAGCAGGTCATCTGCTAATTGGAAGGTTGGTGGTTTGATCCCTGGCAGCTCCAGTCTGCATCCCAAATTTCCTTGTGTAACAAAGATGTTCCCAGTTACATCTATCATGGTTAAACAGAACGAGCTTATGTACAAAATCTTTTTCTTTTCTTTTTTTTAAAGGGAATGAGGTTGTATAGAGTGCTCAGGTAGAGTAGTAAAGCACTACATAAAAACCAGTCTGTTTACTATCTTGTGTTACAAATGTTACTCTGTGGTATCATCTGGCTTGAACAGGGATTAGTCAGTGAGCAATTCTGCAAAATTTACTCACTGTTGCAACATCTGGGTAGCCTGGAACTATGTTTTACTATGTTTCTAATGTCTCTCTTTTATAACAGTGTACTTTTTAGTGTAGCTGAAGAAACTGAGGTTGGAGAGGGCTGAGTCTCTGTACTGACTGTTATTGAAGCCTGTACTCACGTTAGGGTAGACCCAGTGTGTTCAGACTGCTTTACATTGGTATTGGGGGCGGGGGGGGGGGGGGGGGTTGCTCTCAAGCAGGTGGTGCAGTTGGCTGGACCTCAGCTGGATGATGGGGTTGGAATGGCTGTGCTCAGATGGTAGGGAGATTTCCATGAGTCATAAATCAGTGAGTGGGACACTGGAGACTAGCCTGACAGGACATGGATGTTCTCTTTTAACTAAATTATGTGATGGGAAATGGCACGGATTTGATTAAATGTGACCATAGCTAATTCGGCTAATGTGAACTAATTGATTGAAAACTTTGTCCAGGCTGACTTTTTGACATTTCGAGGTATCATGTGTCAAAACAAAGCTGCTGTGACGGGCTTACAAAACGAGTCATCCTCACTAACTGAAAAGTTTTGATGCTGTTCTTTCAATGTACATTTGAGCTAATATCATAGGTATGATAGAAATACCGTCATATGCCATCTATACGCCAAACATTTTTTCTAGCATTGAGCGACAAATGGCTCTTCGGTGGGGGCTAATCCTGTGGAATAAAAAACACTTTCCAATGATTGGAAAAGCCTACGCAGCCTTTTTAAACATAACAAGGACTAAAATGTCCAATGAAAGTATAGGAAAAGTACAGTCACTACTCTGTAGCCACTAAGGTAGTTAACCAGACATGAAAAATCAAAATAAATAGTTTTAGGAAGCTGCTAGGACACAGAATGACACTATAACTCTTTGGCCCTTTACTGGAGGGATTAAACACCAACACATTCATTTATAGGGCGTTTCCCTGATGCTAATGGAGACACGGTGATCTTTAAATCTCACATAGGTGTTGAGGTAAAAGCTGGTGACTGTGAAGATAATAGTCAACTCTGTAATGATTTGCACTGAACCTTCCTTTTCAGACAGGAGCGGACAATTAATTTTCCCAAAGGGCCGCATGGGAAACTGGGGCTGCTGTGGAGGGCTGCACCAATAAGCTGACCTCAATATAAGCTTTATAAGCTTTGTGCAGACCTCCACAGCAGGCCCAGTTTCTCATGTGGATGATCACTAAGATAATCGGCCTGAGTGAAAATGTCTTGTTGATGCTAGAGGAGGAGGAAGAAGAGAATGGCCAGACTGTTTTTTACCTGAGAGAAGGCCTCAATAACTCAGAAAACCATTCCTTACAACAAAGGTATGCAGAAGAGCATCCCTGAAAACACAACACATTAAACCTTGAAGTAGATGGGCTACAGCCAGCAGAAAACCACACTCCTGTCAGCTAAGAAAAGGAAACCAAGCCTATATTTCAAGGAGGATCACCAAACCTGGGCAACAGAGCAAGAGAAGTTTGGAAAAATGTTTTTTTATTCAGACGAATCTTCAGATGAATCACTTTGTTCCCCTTTTGTACCAACTGAGCATCATTTAAACGTTTAGTTCTGACAACAAAAGGAGGTCCGACCTGGTACCGCTGATATTCACTGATTTTATTCATCATAGTATCAGCATGACATGATTATCTTACATTTTATTAAATTGTTAGCAGAATGCTCATAGACACACTTATATCTCAGTTCTAATCAGACACAGGCATCATTATCATTGTGTTAATTACTATGAAGATGGTAATTGATGAAGAAGTGTAAGAAAGTCACAAGCCTAGCCATTTCAGTTTCATCAGTTTAAAGTTCAAGAGGCGACTCCCTCCCAGCTCACATAATCCAGTCACACAAACCCAAATCTCTGGTTTCTTACCCACTAATGAGCTAATCACTAATCAGTGTGCTCATTATTAACCTAATTTGCCCCACCTGCAGCCCTCCGCCTGAAGCTTCTGACTATGATGCAAGCATAGCCACCAGCAGCGTTTAAACCTCCTCGCAGAATTAGAGTGATCATGGCCAAGCCGACGAGTCATATGGCTAAAGGATTATATGCTCATCCCCTTAATCGTGCATTAACCCCACATGAAGTAATACCAAATATCTAATATATGTTTTATCAACAGTTTAAATCTGGAAGTCTCCTCCTGATATGCTGCAAATTAATCTCCGTACTGAAATGTTACCTCATTCTTGTTTTAATTGAATGTTACATAATTCTGATTATTCACAGTAATGACAGTCATGTAAATGCAGGCAGTACAGAACAGAGTGTTCTCTGCCTTTCACGGGGATGCTGGGAAAGGATGTGACCACCCAGAACAGGATGAATCAGGTAGAGAAACATAATATGTGAATTAATTAATAGCATGTAATTCTTTCAGGGAGCCAGTGTAGAAAACAGGGATGCATGTGATACACAAAGAATTAAACCATCACTGTTTCTGCAAGAGAATGTTTTTTTAACAATTCATTATTCATTATAATTTCCCTGTTGTAGAGATGCGTATTATTACAGATTATTACAGGACAAACTCTTATTAAGAATGGAAGTCAACTAAGCAATGTACAGCAACTTGTAGTTCCACAAGGCACTGTACCGGGGCTTCTTTTACTACCATTCTCAGATAACTAGATCTTACTGAGCAGAGAATAAGGCCTCAAATAGAGGAATGGCGTGCTGGTCAGGAGAGATTAACTAGATTCATTGGATTCAGATTTCTTTGAAGTATTGTTATAATTAATATAAGTTTGTCGTAGGTGTCACTTGGCCGTGCATCAGGCAGTTATTTCTGCAGGTTGTTTTGGTTTGCCTTCACTTGTTGCATTTGGTTTTGGATTCACCAAAATGTCTCCCTCCCCTCCAGAGTTGGCAAAAGTACAAACTGTACTTAAGTAGAAGTACAGACAAGAAGTACAAGAAGTACACTTTTACCCAAGTAAAAGTAAAAAAGTACAGGCTCTGAAATGTACTCAAAGCAAGAAAGTAAAAAGGAGGATTTTATTTTGTGCCAAGCTAACTGAACCTTGTGCTATATGAACATTACGATAAAATAACATCAGTAGATGATGTTATTTTAATTATACTCAGAAAGAATGAAAATTAAAAAATATACATCGCTTTTCTGTTGCCTACATTGTAGACGTTGACGTTGTTTCAGGGGTTAAAGTGGATTCAGCAGATGGGGGAAACCTTAAAATTGGTTGTAATGACTCGGTGAGGGGAAAAGAATCATAAGTCACAATAATTTCTGCTGGGAGCTCCAGCAGGTTTTCTTTGTGTGCAGGCTGTGATCAGCTGATCTGCTGCTCTTCGTGGATTTACACAACTGAATTCAACCAGATGTCAGCAGATGTTTCATGAGTTGTCCTGAATGATTTCCATCTTCTACACTGACAGTACACTGTTCATGCTGTCTTTTTTCTAAATGGTATAAAGTTGGTATGAAGGTGGAATTCAGTGAATAAGCATCATCACCTAAATTCATATTAATTTCTGCTACCTTTTATGTAACCTAACATGAGAACAGCTAACAGCTTACAGTACAGCAAACTAACCTGTTTATCCTGCACTAACCTGCAGAGGATTTTCTTGCAATCTTTAAATAACACAGTCTACCTCAGTTTGATTTGTAGCATGTTTCACAATATAATAAAAACCTGTCACTTGTACAGACCCAATATCTGGTTTAAAAACGTGAGGACTTACATGGAAGCTTTAAATTTCCAGTTTATCAAATCCCCCTGAGCAGTCCTTACCTTTAAATCTAACCTCTCTTCTTCCTCTCCTGTCCTCTGTCTTATCTTTCTCCATCTCTGAGTGAAGTTAGCGCTCTTTCTTTTCTCTCCCTGTGAAATACAGTAGCTGGACCTTTAGCTAGCAACACACTGTGCAACAAAAAGCACACAAACAGTTTGTGTTCACTGATGTTTGTTGAGCTCATAGAAATGTTGCATTTGAAATTACCTACCACTTTAAAAAAGTCACTCCCTTTGTGCTTGCTCCTCTTTTGTAGCGCTAGCTAGATGCTGAAATACTGCAACTTACAGACACCTGCAGTCGTTCCAGTGCTGTGCCAAAAAACAAAACAAACCAAAAAAACCACTTAAACCATGACTTTAGCACACGCCATCTGTCTTTATGAGACATCTCCTGGTGATTAATAAGAAAACAGGATTGCCTTTCATGTTTTTCTGTTTAGGCTCAAATCGGTTTCATGAAGATCTGTGGTGACAAACAGTAACTCCCTCCAAACGTGTTAAACCAAAAGTAACGAGCCTGCTTTGAAAATGTAAGGAGTCGAAAAGTACAGATATTTGTTTAAAAACGTAGGGACTAAAAGTAAAATTAGTCAGAAAAAAACAGACACCTGAACATTGTACTAAAGTACACTAACGAAGTTTTTGTACCTCGTTACTTCCCACCTCTGCTCTCCTCACCCCCAACCAGTAGTGGCAAATGACTGCTCCTCCCTGACCCTGATTCTGTTGGAGGTTTCTTCCATTTAATATGCACTTATACGCTCTCTTAGCATTAAGTAGAATGTGTAAGATGCAGAGTTGCCATTAGCTAATGCACAGATGAGGTCTAACCAGGTGTCAGATGTTCATGTGCTGCAAACGTCCTAACTTCCTATTTTCCACATGCTTTGGATTTGGAAAATCCTGGCTTCAGAAAGAAAAGATGTCTTCTACCAGAAAGCCATTCTCCACTCTCTAGGCTTCAGTTCAACCCCAGTACAGGCTAATGGGTGATATAATTGTTTTTTGAAGTCTATATTTATGCACAGTCTAAATCTGGCAATCATCAATAAATCTGTCTAACAGTAAAGTCAGAAGGTGCATGGGTATGTTAAGGCGTACCAGGACTGTAGAAACAAGTGGAATACATATGGAAGATGAAGTCCAGAGTTGTGCCAGTACTAGTATGGGCATTAGAGGCTGTAACCCCCAAACTGTGAAAGTGCCTTCAGGCCAGATTCGAAGCAGAAGCACAACAAGAGGTACTCGACAAGATGCTGGGACTTGCAGTATGGAGCTCCAGAAGCAGACACAAGCAGAAGGTACAGGGCGTGAGAGGACAAAGCACAAACTATGAGAAAGTGAAGACACAAGGTTAATGGCATGTACTGTCAGCTTAGAGGAAACATCGGTTCCAATTTGTAATACTTAAATATCTAAGGCAGCCATGCACTTAGCCATCTCGCAAGCACTCAACTCGTACAGCGCAACCATTTTTAATGCTCATAGACCTGTGTGTGTGTGTGTGTGTGTGTGTGTGTGTGTGTGTGTGTGTGTCTGTGTGCGCGTCCATTAAAAATGGACATTTGTGCTGTGTATGTTTTTTTGAAACATTTTACGAAAGAAAGAAAAAAACAGATCAAACTTGTACCAGTGATTAAAGTTTGATCCTGCCACTGATCTTTTATTCATTCTTACACACAACATGGAGGTCCTTTTCTTCTCTTCTGCTCTGTGAATTAAGCTCTCTCATTTTTTTCAATCTCGTCCTTGCCGTAATTTCCCTTTGAGCTTATCGTTTGCCTTGTTTGGCTGCACATCCGTGAAACTTTCAATAAAAACAGTTTTCAGCTAAGTTTGGTAGCGCAGTAATTCACACGACCGATTTGGCGCTATTCATCCCTATGCTGCAATAACAGTGACTGTGAACATCAGTGTCATGTTTCCCTCAAAGCCACAATAGGACGATCGCACATCCTCATTTCCCACACATCCTCGCAATTCCAGCATTTCCTTTTCATGATTATCGAGAGCTGACGTACAAAATGAGCTATTGATTTAATCTAATCCCTTCAGAGCACCTGAATTCGCAGGCTTAGGGTCCTGTTGGGTGTTTACTCATAACCATATGCAAAAGTGGGCTTATCAGGCTACAAGAATTAATAGTAAGCAAGAAAACATGCAAATTGCCAGCTTTCCTAGAAATAATACCGTGCATATATTGGCCAGGGATAAAGCAATTTTACCAAACAAATTCTGAATTTGTTCAGCCGTTCGCTCTGACTCCAGGAAAAGATTAGCAGAAGAAGCAGCAGGCACTGAGAGCTCCTGATGTTTTAGTCTTCGGTATGAATAACAATAACACTGGGTCTTCAAATTCCTCCATCAGTTGTAGACCACTGCTCCCTTCAATGAACAAAGTTCATTCTTAAGCCCAAATGAAGAGGAATAATTAATTGTATTAAAATATTCCAACATTTTCTCAGCTACCAGTCTGTCTCTGCTCTAATCTAAAGGGAAGGATCAAGTTATACATTTGCATTATAACCCACTGCCTTAAGTTCAGCATGATCTGAAACATTTATATAACTATAATCTTGCCAAAACAGCCTCCGCACAGCACAAACATGTCAAACCTCAGTGAACAGTGAGTCACTTTGTCAGATCGGGCATTTTCACTTTTGTCAAATGCAAATCAATCACACTGGTTCAAGACTTTGCACACTGACACTTCCTACTTAATTGCTCGGAATAAAAGCGTAACAATTGTTCAAATCTGGCCTGGACTTAAGCGAATATCAGACAGTCTGTGTTTCTGATCTTGATTTGAAATGCAGCTGTGGACCAGACGGGCAGCGTGATGCACTCTTGAGGGGCAGACCCACAATCAACTTATTCTCCCCTAAAATCTGATCCTTGATCACTCGGAGTATAATGCACCCTGGCCTCTGATCAGTCAGACTCCGGGGGCCTCTCATGGCTTCTCCTTGTGCTATTCAATAAATTGAAGGCCAGTGATTGGGACCCCACAGAGCTGTGTGCCAGTCCTTACAAAGGACTGTGTGTGCATGTCTGAACGTGTGCGTGTGTGTGTGTTTGAGGACTCTTAACTCTTAACACCCCATCAGCTAAGTGCATCTATCATTTGTCAGTGTGCGGCTGCCATGGCAGCAGCTGCGGAGGCAGCGTTGAGCTGGGTCAGGCAGATGCTTCATTGGTCGCTATAATATTAATCAGCTATACCACCACATTGCTCTCCATCCACTCCACCACTCACTTGAAGGCAATGATTAATAGACTCAGTGATGCAAAAAAAATGTTTTTTTTTAAAAATACATCTTAGTTGTACTTGTGGTCGTATGTTTTAAAAATATACAAACATATAGAAGAAGATTTTTATTGTTAATGGTTTCCTTTTGCTGTCATTTGCCATTTTATGTACCGCTCACTGCACAGTTTGTATCTGCAGAATGTTCAAATATGGGATACATAAACATATAGCTCAAACTGACAGAACTCTGAGAACGAAGAAGTCTGATGCTCTCAGATGGCAGATTAAATGAACACGTTTTTGGTAATGACCAAACTGAGTCTGTAGCTTAGTTTCAAACTTACTTATACTTTTAAGAATCTATTTATAGAAGTAATGCCATGCATAATGTATTGCTTTGGGCAAACTTCTTGCACTGCTTGTGAAGGCATTTATTTAAATCAATACTTTTTCAGCATTTTCACACACCTCACGTCTCCATCCACTACAAGTAAACTCTCAGCGCTGGAATAAGCTGCAGGAATATTTTATTAAAGGAAAACGTCTGTCCGCTGGTGATTTACACCAGTGTGAGAAAGGCATCTCCCCCATGAGCCTAATGGGGAATTTTGGCCCAAACCTCCTCTGCAATACTGCTGTAACGCTGCTGCACTGGAGGTTTTGAGAGCATGAGCTCCTGTTTGTCTGCAGCATCTCATTGAGGTTCATTTCTGGGTTACGGCAAGTCTCACTGCCACCTCCGAGCTTAAGGAACAATGTTTTGTGCTTACAGCTTTTGACTTGTCGGGGTCATCAGTATCTTATACGCTTTAATGCTCTCTCGGGTTAACAGTGGGTTTTGTCTTCCACTCGTCTTTGGAAGCCTCGTAGTCATCAACGTTACCACTGTAAGAAAGGCCTCCAGTTTCTTGGACATATGAAATGTTTGTCACTTTCTAGATGAGTGTTTGTTTCGCTCATGGAGAAATGTTGAAAGGTTCTGGTAAGGTTTACAATTGTTCCAAGTCTTCTGCATTTGTAGATTCTAATGTGAAAGTTGGAAGTCCCAGAATCTTAGAAAGAGTTTGTAATTGTTACCTCTGGTTATTTTTTTGCTAGTGTATTTTTTTCACTCTGTCTGTGAACACAATAGGTTGAAAAGTTCTGAATAAACTCTGATCAAACTTTGTAGAGGTGTAGAGTGGGGTCATGTTAAAAATCCATGAAAATCTGGCTTCCATCCAGCATGGTCTTAAAAGGTCAACTTAATGATCTGATGGTCGAAAACTGTAAAAAGCCTTATAATTTATAAACTGTGATTCTTACTGTGCGTTGTCAACACACAGAAGATACCATTTAAAACCATTTAAAATATCATGTCACATTTCACCTCTGACCTCTCCTTCAAGACTAATATACTGATTCAAAGGTCAAAGTGATAATAATGCTACATAAAGCTATTTAAAACTGTTTCTTACTGCAATTTGTTACATCGATAACATAGACGCATACAGGGAACGATAGACTGGATTCTAAATATGAGATTATGTTGCACCTTTGACCTCTTCTTCAAGGTCAGTGTGTTTGTATTGACAACATTTATGAACCGATACTTGCATATGGGGATTCTAAATATCACATTATAGTTTGCACCCAGATATCATGTCACAGTTGACCTCTGACCTCACTTTTAGATTTAACATCTGCCTTTCTTTCATGTCGACTCAAAAAATGTATTCTTAAAGAAGGTGATGTCAAGAGAAAGAGCTGCCTAGTTAGTAGTGTATAGTAGTATTATATACTATTATATATAGTATATAATATTATATAATAAGCTCAGGTCAGTAAATTCTACTGCACTACAAAGTTCTTCAAAAGCATGTTTCAAAAGAACAAAGAAAATAAAATGAATATATACAGATTACAATAATGTTCCCTTAAAAGTACTTACAGCCCAGAGAGTGGGCAGTAAGTACTGATCTTGTTCAAATTACCGTCCTTCTCATCTGCTGAAACTTCAAATGGAGTGCGCAGGGTTAGTAGGAGTCAGGCCTGGGTGTGTCCCTGTTCCGGCAGTATCTCTTAGTTCATAATTTGGTAGTGCTGTGGTTTGCACTGTAACCTTACAGCGAGAAGGTCTTGGGTTTAAAGCCAGGCTGGGGCCTTTCTGTGTGGAGTTTGGATGTTTTGACATGAGTTCTTTCTGGCTTCCTCCACAGTCCAAAGGCATGCATGGGCTAGAGTAACTGGTTAATCCAAAGGTGTGAGTGTTAGCATAGGTTTAGTTTGTGCTGTGTAAAATTTTATTTGTGGGTCTGACGCAGTTTAGAATGAGATGCACTCAAAAATAGAAGAAATCAGCAGGGGGCTGGGTAGTTTTTCCACAACACTGTACACCAAAATGAGATCATCAGGAAGAAAAAAAACACAGAAGTGGAAACTTTTCTAAGATATGCTAAACAATGCAAGAAATGGTTTCACACACATACATATACAAAACACACCCGTTCAGTTTTGGGAAAATCCCTTTTGAGTGTAACCGTCAATCATCATTATGACTGTTTTCTCATGATGGATGGTGAATTCTTAGAAGTGGTTGTGTCTTCATGTGCTAAAGGCAGGGTAGGGTCAGCATCACACACTAATTTGTCTGTTCGAGGTAACAGCATGACTCGACTTTGTACCAAGAGCCCAAAACAGAGCTCAGGCACCCCCTAACACCCATACCAACAGTTCTTATGTAGCATCTACTCTCTCCTAATTTGCCTATTTCCAATCTCATCCTCTAAATTCAATCCAGTTTATTAGATTTAAATAACCGTTTAACTCGATTCACTTCGTGGGTGGAGCCTCAACCCAAAAAAGTTGAGATTTCCAGAAGGAAAGTAGCTGAACATAATAACCAGCGCTGAAACAATAATAGATACAGGATTCTGTATCTTTAAAAAGTACATAAATAAAGTATGCATAATCAAATTTAAAAAAACAAAACAAAAAACAGCAGCACACTATGTGCTTCTGTTCTGCCAGGAAGTTGTTTGTACATTGTGACATTTCACCAAGTAAATGCAGCCAGAATTCTCGTTATTTGTTTCCCTTCTCCGCTCTGTAGTTATGTTGCCAGTTTGTTTTGGGATGAGAAAAAGCCTTGTGAGTCCTTTGTGCCTGCGTGTTTCTTTATCTTGCTGTGGTTTCCTGGAGTTGTTCCGAGTGCGCTGTTATCCAACGTAGCAGTGGTTTTTGTGTACCAGCTTGATATCTTTTCCTCAGAAACGATTTATTTCCGGTTTCCTTACAAAAACACTCGGCAATAATCACATTCCGTAAATGCTGCTGTGGTAATAATAGGGTTTTAAAATATGCCATGGGGCACAGTTATTTTAAAGTGCACAGACATTACAGATTCAAGGGTTTACAGGGAACTTTTATTGATTTTTCATCAGGATATGTTTTATCTCAGCACCACATATGCAGCAGAAACACAGCCCGAGGGTTTTCATCTGGATAGCTGTTGCAGCGGGAAACTAAACGTCTGTAAATCGAGACATCGTCTCGAAGAAAGGGCTTCTCGGGCTGTTTCCTCAGACACCCCCAGACTGACCCACATTAAGCAATTTAATTTGCTAAAAGTTTTTTTCCAAGGCAATCCATGAGTGTGCAATCATGTGAATAAATATCTACATAGCAAAGATCAATACAACAGAAATGTAATTTGCAGCATCATAAAAGATTTCAGTGAGCAGCCACTCTGCAAACGTATTGATTTGTTGAGCAGATGTTGATAAAACAGGCGACTTGAAAACCTGTGAGAATACATCCCCATCACCCCGCTCTAATTCATTGCTAAGTATTAATTACCATCAGTGTCTTGACTGAAAGTGGCTGATGGTGTGTGCCCTTATGCTACTGGCAGTCCTGTGTTACTGTCTGCTTTCACGCATATCTGCTGATTAGGACGTGTTGCTGCTCTGTGGACCTTATATACAGTTTGTCACTAAGAGGTCTCACTTTTCACCAGCGTTTGTAGTTGTATATGGCACTAAAGCAAGAATTGTGAGCACAATTTTGATGGTTAGGACTGAAAAAAGTTGCTGTCTCAGTCACACTACAATAAAAATAATGTGACAACATCTTTGCAATTAAGAACATTCAGCAGTTGCCCTGTGAAGGCATTATTTAGTGTTTGCCCACAGGCTGAGCGTGCGACACTCTCATCCTCTGCGAGGTCATTGCACAGGTCACCAATTGGGAGGGAATCTGTCTCAAGACAATCACAAGCCTACTCTGACAGACAGCAACCACTCTCAGACAGACTGCATGCAGGTTTGAAAATATCCACATATCATTATGAGGGTCCGGGGAGATTGAAACCTATCCCAGCTACCATAGGGCCAGAGGCGAGGTATGCTCTGGACAGGTCGCCAGCCTGATGCAGAGACAACCATTCACACACATATTCACACCTGTGCACAATTTAGACTCACCAAATAATTTAACCCCACTAACTGCAAGTTTCTGGAACATGGGAGGAAGCCGGAGTACCTGGAGAGAGCCTACGCAAAGTGGGAAGAACATGCAAACTCCACACAGAAAGGCGTCAAACTCAGGAGCTTCTTGCTATGAGGCAACAGTGCTAACCACCACCGTCCTGCAAAAAGTGCTGTCTAATGTATAAACGCAGACAGATTGCCAACAGCCTGAGTCAGTCTGTGCCAATGAGCACAGCTTATCTGTTTTGCAGTGGAGGACTTGACTCAGCTGACTGCCAACTGGCTGTATTCTGTTATATGTTGTTGTGCAAAAGTCTTAAGCCACCTTTGACATTTTGCGAGGAAAATGGGGAATTGGTGCAGAGATGTAGTCTTCGCAAAAAGGTCTCCTTTGGATGTTGGCTGTCTTTTGCTACATTAAGATGATCCCACACTGCTTCAGTCATGTTAAGGCCCAGGCTGTGGGGAGGCCCATCCATGACTGATAGTGTTCTGTTGTGTGTTTTTGTGCAGGTATGCTTTTACCGCAGTGTGTTTGGGATCACTTTCATGTTAAAAAATGAAGCTGTTGCTACTCAGATGCTCTTCAGTTTCTTTTTTTTGCATAGTGCACCAAAATCTGAATGATCTCTACATTTCTGTGTTCACAATTACTTTAACTTTGAGAAGATCCACAACACTGGCTGAAATGCAGCCCCAAAGCATTACAGAGCCTCCACCATGTTTTACTGTTGTACCTCTCGTCTGACTTCCTCTATACATGCTAACTGTTTGGACTAAAATATTCAAATTTGGATGCATCACTGCATAGGACCAGTTTTTTGTATATTTTGGCAAAACCAAGCCTTTCCTCCCCATTTCCCTTCCTTAAGAGTGGCTTTTTGACAGCCACCCTTCCACTGAGACCACTTCAGATAAGGCTTCGGTGAACAGGAGATGGATCAGTTGTCGAGATATGCCAGGTTAATAGCACTTTGGGAATGGCCTTGTTGGTACCAAGGACTATTTTACGCCTGCCCAACTGTTTTATCTTTCACATTTTTCATACATTCAACTTAAGAAATGAGAACAAATTATATGCTTCTATGATAGGCTACTTGTTAAAAAGTGCTCGAAGATACCATTTTAACTTAGCTCTTTGCTAAGTTGTCCCTTGAGTTGGGTGCCTTGTTTGAATGATTCATGGGTCAGTGTTAAGTGGCTTAACAAAGAAAAATCATTCCTCTGTCAAATGATCAGACACAAGAACTGGACTAAAATGGATGAAATAGCAGCCAATAACCAAAGAAATACCTTCAGAAATCCTGGAGAACTAATGCTTAAGACCAGTAAAACGTATATTAAATGTCTGGCTCCATTGAAGCAAAGTATAAAGAAATGATGGGTGACCGAAGACTTTTGCAGAGTGTTAAAGTCCGATAAAATAAAAAAAATTTAAAAAAAGGAAACAATGTTTGCGGGTGCCTATCTCAGTTTGCAGTTAAATTGCTCTCCTGCAGAAACCATATCACTATCTGGGAAGGAATTTCTGGATTTCTCTTTGAGATACGAGGTTCTGGCTGGACTCTGAGTGTAAGTGGTTAATAGGAATTTCTGTTTCATGTAGATAGTTAAAGCTCACAAACAGACTGCAAATGATTTCCAACTTGATCCCATTTAATCACAAACTGATAGCAGACTGACTCAGTCTTTTTACAGTCTTATCACATGTTAATGCACCAAAGTGGCTTTGAAGACAACTGCTGACTGTGAGTGGTCGCAGACCTGGTCCCCGTCTTTGAAGCAACCATTTCAAAGGCAACAAGATCAGAGCATTAATGCACACGAGTGCAATAACTGGTTGTGCTGCAGTCTGTCACCGGTTTTCCCTCATGTAGCAGTAGCAGTAGCAACCCGGTCCAGTGTTTACAGCAACCTGTCAAAATCAGTGGTCATTTATAGAACTTTCAACTCTTTTAAACTGTAAGTGGCAATGAAAAGTGATGTCTGTCAAACATAAATGGCATTCCACATGATGCACAGCGACAGAATACCAATAGACCACAGTTATGACCACAGTATGCCAAAAAGATCAAATCATGCACAGAAGTAAAAGGAAAAGCGTGACAGGTTCATTTACTTTCTTGCTTATACCACCTTCACAATCCCTTTTGTCAGTTCACAGCATGGGGCAGGCTTTAGATTTAGTGTGCTAACTTCAAGCTGAACCCGGCGCTTTCGGAGTTAGAAGAGAGGGTCATAGCGCTGCACATCGTCATGATTGCCTTTATAGGGTTTAATGAAATCAGGACTGTGGACATTTTTCTCTTTGAAGCTTTTTTCCTGCTCTAGTCAAGCCTCGGATTCATCAAAGATTGAGGTAATTTAGAAATAGTCTCCATTAGCAGAATGCAAAGAACAGATATTTAATCATTGAAGGCTGATATTATCAACCACAAAAATTTGAACTTAGTAAATTTACAAGGTACCCAGCTTTTTTTACTGCTTTTTTCTCTTTTTTCTCTCTTTTTTCTCTCTTTTTTCTTCTTTTTTTTCTCTTTTTCTTCCTGTATTTTTTACTCTCCCCACATTATTAGGACAGTAAGTAATAGCTGGAGATTTTTATTGCACACTGGATCCAATTATGGCCAGGTCTACAGGTCATAACCACACAACAGATACTAAAAAGAATTGGGTTTTATGACATGTTGAGGAGTTCAGATGGTAAGACTTATTCATGTTATTCTAGTAAATTCAGTAAATGATCCAGGATTGACTACTTTCTGCACCTGCAAACTCAAGTGCTATAAATCCCAGCTGGTTAAAGATCCCCATTAGAGCACAAGTTCAAATGGCTTGAGTGGGGAAAAATTATTAATAGTGAAGAACTTATCTAACAGAAACATCGATCTGCATTTAATAGGAAGTTTTTTTTAAGGGGACATATATAATAAGCTAAACAAACTTATAATTTAAAAATCAACAGTTTGACAAACAAGATAAAATTAAACTTTGGGGTCAAAATAGTGATTCACAAAGAGAAAAAGAATATTTTTATATATAGTAATTGGTCTCTCATTGGCATGGGATTTATTTGAAAAATGAAAAGTTATTCCAACGTGCTTTTTTCTTATTCTTAAAGTTCCCTAATAACTGTCCAGTGAGACTGAGATCGGGTAACTGTGGCAGACAGTCAGAACTCCATGGTTTTTTGTGGTTTTTCAAATTGTTCTTGCAAGCTGCAAGGTGTGTTTGAGATGATTATTCAGTTACAGTATGAATCCTTCTCCACAAAGATGTACAGACAGGCAGACGGAGGGTGGAGCACGTCTCAGTGAAGGCGTCCAACTAGAGTGTAGGCAAAATACCCTCAGGCATAAATCTTCCCAACACCGTGTTTTACTCTGGATTTGATACTCTGCGGTATCATTCTCTCTCCAGTTTGTCTCCTTACATGAATCTTTCTGTTACTGCCATCAATCTCAGACTTTGGTACATCAGTAAAATGCTTTTTTTTTCCTTGAGTCATTCACTGTGAAGTTGCTGTTATGTCCCAAGTGTTTGCCCTTGTTTTCTCTTCTTTCTGTTTTTTTAGAGACCTCTACTTGTCCTCTGATACTGTGATTAGATAGCCTTCTTTCAACAGGACATTTGCTGATTGGAGTCTTGTATTCCGTACCTTTGATGAAGCTTTCTTTCTCTCAGTGGACAGCGGGATTTAACTTATCCCATTTCCACAAGGCTTTTCACAGTGGCCCTAAGAAAGGTTTAGTCAAGCCCTGAACTGATGCCAATACAGGCCGTCTTCGCTGAGAATAACATTCTGACTTTTACACTTTCACTTAGTTTTGACATTATCCAGTATCATAATCCTTCTTAGCAAGCAGGGCCCTGCTGGAAACCAGTTAAATATTTTAAACAGTCATATTTAACTGGCCATGCTTGAACAAACTTCTGATAAATGAACACAAATGAATAAATGAACACTTCATCACTTGATACAATTCAAGGAAATCCAAGCTGAGAAATTCAAATCTAGAACCTTCTTGCTGTGAGGCAGCACTGTTAGCTAGTGCAGTTTGCCACTTAAAATGATAATTAGGAAAACTCCTTCAAATGTTGGGATATTCAACTTGTAGACTCTCTCTTCCACAGTGTGTCTTTTGTCCTGTCTTCCTCCCCTTTCCCCCAGCTGGTCTTGGCTGCTCATCCCTGAGCCTGGTTCTGGCAGAGGTTATTTCCTGTTTAAAGGGAGTTTTTCCTTCCTACTGTCGCCAAATGTTTGCCCATAGAGGATCATCTGATATTATTGTAACATCTTTACCTTACAATATAAAGCACCTTTAGGTAAATTGAGTTGAGCCAATTATGGATAGTGTTAAATGTTAATCAGGCATGACTTTTCAAACATTTATACACAGATATAGTTAGTCTTACACTATTTTAAGGATCTGATGAGCGAGAAATGCTGGAAGCCTACTGATAACATGGACTGGACTAAGATATAGTCCAGTCCAAAATGGATAGGTGGCAGCGAATACATAACACGCTTGTCAGTCAGTCAGTTTGTGAGCTTAGTTTTGCATTTTATAATACACTGATAAATTTAATTTGCACTCACTTCTTCCTTTCACTTACTGGTTAGCGTCAGATATGAAACCTACTTGGTAAGGTTTGAGGAGAGATTTCGGTTTGGTTTAGAAAATAAACTATACCCCTTCCAAAGCATCAATATGTGACGAGCAGTTGGGAGTAAGAGACTCACTATTGCTATAACAAGCTGTGTTGCGGAACTGGACACCTTGTGTGTATCTGTGAGATGCCAGGGGCTTTCACAAAACTGCAGTACTTGATGTCCTGGGAATGAGAACAGGCTGGTTTGGCATGCTCTTAGCAGTACATTAATTATATTTTTGCTCTTCCATGTGGACAGATTTTTTTAAACTATGCTTGTTTAGACATGATGTTAGCTTTTTTCTTCAGAAGAACAAAGGAGGAAAAAACACCCATGTGGACTAGACCTTAAAGCCTTTCTTCCACACAAAGAGTTATGAATGCTGGTGGAGATCCCCTGCTGATGTATGATCACCACTTTTGGGAACCACCACTTTGGGAACCACCACTTTTATTTTGGGCGTTTTGTGTATGTGTATGAGTATGTTAAGCCCTCGAGTTAAAACGATGGCAGGAAACTGCAGATAAATGTCCCTCTCTCAGTGGAAGGGTGTAAGTAAAGTCCCTCTACCTGCACTCAGAAATCTCACTTGAGTGTTCATTGTGCGCTGTGCTGTGCAACAAACTATCCTAGTCTGACCTTGTCTCCCCAACAACAGTTAATGGCTTTAAAAGCAAAGAGCACTGCGCTTTCTGCTGCGAAGGGACACTCACTGTCAGTGTGAACAAAAAAAGTGTGTCTGTAGCTTCATATACTGAAACCCGAACAGTTTTATATACATCTGTAAACCCTTCTTCCAGTCTTTACTTCTAACTTTCACTCTGTTTCACTCATGCTTTTATTTTCCTTTCAAAATACCACATTAACTTCTGTTTAATCATTCAGTATCACCTAAAAACTGCATTAAAGTCATCCAAATAAGGACCTGTGTTAATGAGAATGTGCTCAAATTAGCCCACAAGTCCGACCATTAGGATTCAGACAGAAGAAAGCATCGGGATTAGCGACAGATAACCATTACAGGTATTTTCTGGTGCAGGACATAAACCGTGTCTGTTATGCAATAACAACGATTTGCATCTCATCAGATGATTTGCCTGGTATACTGTCAGCTTCACTGCAATTTTACAATTTCCATTTGGTTTTGTTTGGTTTTTAAACCGTCGAGCAGACTCCAAATGACTTTTGTTCTGCTAAATGCATGATAGGTAAGATCAAATAAAACGTTCTACTTGGATGAACATTTGTTTGGTTTTGTCGATTCCTTTCTGAAAATACATGGATAAACAAAGCTTACATTGGGTTTGTCACCAATACCAGGCTGGTGTGACCAAATTGTGAACAAACGATTAAATATTCATTTGCATGGCCATACCAGGTGTCAGCGTATCCAGCCCCATGACAGTTTGGGTTTGTGTGTCTGTTCAAATCCAGGAACATGCTCATTGTTCAGATGTTGCATGTCAGAGTGCATGAGATGCCTTGTCAGCAAGAACAATTTAAGCATTTACACAACTCATTAAAACCATGTGACAGTAAACTGCCACAGGTAGCTGACTGGTGATGTGATGAAACACATCTAGGCTTCTTTGCAAAGTCAGCTATTTGCTTTCTCACAAAACAGGAGCAGCTCCACCATCCACCTCGTCCTTTGGATACTGGTCATCATTGGATAATCCATATCATTTTTTTGGGGGGGGGTTATTGTTTTTGTTTGGTAGTTTTTTCTTTGTGTCTTATAATTTATCATTTATTCTCAATAAGTGGATACATATTGTGCGATCTATTGTTTTCCTTTGTTCTGTGTGTTTTGCTCCACTAAACTATTTTTGTTCTTGTGCGCTTCTGTTAGTCTGTAGTTTGCAATATACAAAGCACACAATTCAAGGAAAGTAACGTGACTGTGATTGTAAACGTCACAGTAAGCATCCATATGAATGGTCAGCAGGGATATGAAACAATAGCTGAACAGCTAGAATTAGATCAAATCTACATAAGGTGGCTGTTATCTTTCTCATTTTGCTACAAACTAGATGATTGGCAGGTCTTAACTTTAAGAAGAAATGATGGCTAATATTATCATATCCTGTGCTTTTAATGTCATTTAAAGCCAGAGTCAGTGCATTGTAGTGAGGATGGAGCAGCAGTAGCAGAGTCCTGCCCCTACAGCTCTGATCTATACCTGATTATTTGTTTTAAATCCACCTGTAGGAAAGTGCTCAGTTTTGCCTGCATTTGCAGATGTTGTGTTTAAATAATAATCAACACAGATACATAGAGGTTCACAAATATTTTCACATAAAAAATTCAGCCGCTAAGTTCAACCAATCAGCTTAGCATTCTTCATCACAGGTAAAAATAAATGCAAAACACACTAAGAAGAAGGTTTACATCATGAGTCATATCGCATTTCCTTGTGTTGTGAATTCTGGGAGAAACTGCAAAGTTGATGAGTTAAAAAATGTGCAAAAATAGGAGATTAACAAAATATATATCCATGAAAAATGTTAAGTTCATGTAAAGAATCAAGATAATCCAGATCAAAAATGTATAAATGACCGAATCGAGATCAGTGCATGTGTTTGTGGATTGTGTCCTAATAGCTACAAATTACAGGCACAGCTATGGATAAAGATTTACAGAAACAAATCACCCTGAGCTGTGATTCTGTATTTTATGAGTTGTGAATACTTGTGAGACTTTTATTTAAATACTGTCCCAATGAAAACTGACAGCAGCAGAGGAAATAATTGTCTCTAAAGCTTGGCCCACAGAGGCCATGGCAACTTCTGCGTGGTTGAAGAGAACGGCATGAACACCCTCAGGCAGCTTACATAATTGGAAGCAGCAAAGAACAACAATAAAAAAAATAAGCATGATGTTAATCATAACTAAGCTTCACTTCAGCCAGGGCATATTTACATTTAGGCTCTTTTTGGTTTTCAGCCCCAGAGTGTGGGTGGCAGGTCGTGCTGTGCGATACTGTACATTTTGGTATCGATCCGATACCAAGTAAACACAGTGCCAGTACTGCAGATATCCATGCCGATACCTTTAACCTATAAAGGCAGCTTATGTAAGAGAGAGCAGTGTGTCGTGATGTATGAGATAAATCATCAGCAATTTGCAAATTCTGAACACATTTCAATGACCACTAAATCACTGTGGTTTTTATTTTCCACAATACTCAGTTAACACAACAAACACACTTTTCAGCTTTTCATGTGTTTTGAAACTGGATTTCTGGATAGCTGGGATGTAAATGTGTTTTTTTTTTTTTTTCTAAAGGACTTTCAGTCAGCTTGTGGGGATAGGTTAATTGGATAATCCAAATTACCACTAGGTGTGAATGTGAGTGTGAATGGTTGTCTGTCTCTGTGTGTTGGCCCTGCGACAGACTGGCGACCTGTCCAGGGTGTAACCCGCCTTTCGCCCTGTGACAGCTGGGATAGGCTCCAGCGCCCCCCGTGACCCTGACTGATTGAAGAAAATAAGAACAACCCCAGGTTTCTCTTCAGCACTGTAGCCAGGCTGACAAACAGTCAGAGCTCTACTGAGCCAACAATCCCTTTAACGTTAACTAGTAATGACTTCATGAACTTCTTCACAAATAAAATTTTTGTCATTAGAGAAAAAATTACCAATAATCATCCCACAGATGTAATATTATCTACAGCTACTTTTAATACCATCGATGTTAAGTTAGACTCTTTTTCTCCAATTGATCTTTCTGAGTTAACTTCAATAATTAATTCCTCCAAACCATCAACGTGTCTTTTAGACCCCATTCCTACAAAACTGCTCAAAGAAGTCCTGCCATTAATTAATTCTTCGATCTTAAGTATGATCAACCTATCTCTAATAATCGGCTATGTACCACAGGCCTTCAAGCTGGCTGTAGTTAAACCTTTACTCAAAAAGCCATCTCTAGACCCAGCTGTCTTAGCTAATTACAGGCCAATTTCCAACCTTCCTTTTATATCAAAAATTCTTGAAAGAGTAGTTGTCAAACAGCTAACAGATCATCTGCAGAGGAATGGCTTATTTGAAGAGTTTCAGTCAGGTTTCAGAGCTCATCACAGCACAGAAACAGCTTTAGTGAAGGTTACAAATGATCTTCTTATGGCCTCTGACAGTGGACTCATCTCTGTGCTTGTCCTGCTAGACCTCAGTGCTGCATTCGATACTGTTGACCATAATATCCTATTAGAGCGATTAGAACATGCTGTAGGTATTACAGGTACTGCACTGCAGTGGTTTGTATCATATCTATCTAATAGACTCCAATTTGTTCATGTAAATGGAGAGTCCTCTTCACACACTAAGGTCAGTTATGGTGTTCCACAGGGTTCAGTGCTAGGACCAATTCTATTTACATTATACATGCTTCCCCTAGGCAGCATCATTAGAAGACATAGCATAAATTTTCACTGCTATGCAGATGACACGCAGCTCTATCTATCCATGAAGCCAGGTAACACACACCAATTAGTTAAACTGCAGGAATGTCTTAAAGACATAAAGACTTGAATGGCCGCTAACTTTCTGCTTCTTAATTCAGATAAAACTGAGGTTATTGTACTCGGCCCTGAAAATCTTAGAAATATGGTATCTAAGCAGATTCTTACTCTGGATGGCATTACCTTGGCCTCCAGTAACACTGTGAGGAACCTTGGAGTCATTTTTGACCAGGACATGTCCTTCAGCGCACATATTAAACAAATATGTAAGACTGCTTTCTTCCATTTGCGCAACATCTCTAAAATTAGAAATATCCTGTCTCAGAGTGACGCTGAAAAACTAGTTCATGCATTTATTACTTCCAGGCTGGACTACTGTAATTCATTATTATCAGGATGTCCTAAAAACTCGCTGAAAAGTCTTCAGCTAATCCAAAATGCTGCAGCAAGAGTACTGACAGGGACTAGAAAGAGAGAGCATATTTTGGCTTCCCTTCATTGGCTTCCTGTTAAATCCAGAATTGAATTTAAAATCCTGCTCCTCACATACAAGGTCTTAAATAATCAGGCCCCATCTTATCTTAATGACCTTGTAGTACCATATCACCCTATTAGAGCACTTCGCTCTCACACTGCAGGCTTACTTGTTGTTCCTAGAGTATTTAAAAGTAGAATGGGAGGGAGAGCCTTCAGTTTTCAGGCCCCTCTTCTGTGGAACCAGCTTCCAGTTTGGATTCAGGAGACAAACACTATCTCTACTTTCAAGATTAGGCTTAAAACTTTCCTTTTTGCTAAAGCATATAGTTAGGGCTGGACCAGGTGACCCTGAATCCTCCCTTAGTTATGCTGCAATAGATGTAGGCTGCCGGGGATTCCCATGATGCATTGAGTTTTTCCTTTCCAGCCACTCAGTATGTGTTAATAGACCTCTCTGCATCGAATCATATCTGTTATTAATCTCTGTCTCTCTTCCACAGCATGTCTTTCATCCTGTTTTCCTTCTTTCACCCCAACCGGTCGCAGCAGATGGCCCCGCCCCTCCCTGAGCCTGGTTCTGCCGGAGGTTTCTTCCTGTTAAAAGGGAGTTTTTCCTTCCCACTGTCGCCAAAGTGCTTGCTCATAGGGGGTCATATGATATGATTGTTGGGGTTTTCTCTGTATTTATTATTGTGCGATCTATTGTACAATATAAAGCGCCTTGAGGCGACTTTTGTTGTGATTTGGCGCTATATAAATAAAATTGAATTGAATTGAATTGAATTGACAAGGATAAGCGGAAGCGAATGGATGGATGGACTTTCAGTCAGTTTCTGTTGTTTTTTTGTTAAAAGCTATAAATAGAATAAATGTGGCAGTCAACACAAAAAGGTTCAGACATTGTTTATAGTCCATATTTGTTCCATTTCCAGCAAAACAATCAATTTAACACTATTCAGCGGGTTATATACTGAACTTAGAGGGAACAAAGTATCGATCCTGACACGCTGCTATTGATCTGATGCCAATTCCAGCGTTGGTATTGATACTAATGATTATTGATCCACCCACCTCTAGTGGCTGTGGCTCACACATTGGAGCAGATCATCGTTGGTGTTTAGTTCTCCAGCCCAAGGTTCATCAGAGTTAAGAAAACACTTAGGTCGAGAAAACCATGCTTGTGTGAATGAGGCTTGTAGTATAGAGCACTTTGAGTTCTCAAGCAGAGTAGAAAAGTGCTATATAAGAACTACTGCATTTACCATTTAGACTCAGCCTGCATGTACTTGTCACATACTTTACACAGAGGAAGTTGTACTGCTGGTCAATTTCAAGCCCTGCCTCAAACTACCTTTAAAAAAGTTGAAATAGATATGTCATTTATCCCATTCCACCCTGTACCAGTCACGGTTTTCCAAGCTCTGTTACTGTTGATGCTACACACGTTTGAACCAGACAAATGTCAATTAAGACAAAAGGGCAAACATTAAAACACAATTCACAACACTTTGTAGACGTGCATGTTTTTTACATACAAATGATCTACATAACAATTACGGGTCACAGCATGGATATCCAATGCTTTGATTTTTCCCATTAGCTAGTCTG
Source organism: Oreochromis niloticus (assembly GCF_001858045.2). Classification (NCBI taxonomy): domain Eukaryota; kingdom Metazoa; phylum Chordata; class Actinopteri; order Cichliformes; family Cichlidae; genus Oreochromis; species Oreochromis niloticus. Next base: position 7,603,368 of record NC_031977.2, on the reverse strand, counting down.
AGTGTTAGCAGCGCTCTCTGTAGTCAGGTCTGGGTGTTAACTCTTATCTTTACAGGCTTGTTGTTGAATTATTCCACACTTTGATTAACTTTGTCAGGCGTAACCATCCAGGAATTTGTATTTCAAAGTTGGTTTTTACTCACAAGCCACAATACAGTCAAATACGTTATTACCCTGTTACCCATTACCAGTTTACAAAAGTTACAAAAACATCATAGAGCAGCTTTTTTTAACATTTGTTTACCTTCAGTTGTTCAGTTCATATCCATCCACACTGCTCACACTCACTGCACTAGCAGCATTGAAAAGCCTGCAGCTCTTCCACAAACCTCTCCCGACTTTGTGGTATTGAGAGTGGACAGTGGATGGCTACATTATCTGCTGGATCAAACAACTTCTCCAACTGAAACTCAGCTTAGCATTCTTTGCAGCTCGGGGAGACAAGCAGCTGCTTTTTTTCCACAGTCAGAAATTTTTAACAATGTGAATTTTTTAAATATTTAATGACTGCATTTCTTTCAGGGTTTTCTTTGACAGCCCTATTCTTATTGTTCCACTGACCTCCATATCAGCTACCTGTGGAAAACTACCCACAGTGGAAAAAAAGCACTATCTTCTTTCTGTTTTGGTTGCGCACTGGCTGATGTAATTCCTTTGTTTTGAAAATCAAGCCTGAAGATATCCTTCCTTTAAATTCAGACCTAATTGCAGAATGAAATCTAAATGTCTGTTTTGATTATTGTACAGTCATTACCGTGTGCGATACTATCTGCTTCATTATGATGTAAGGAGAAAAGATGAACTGCAAAAAACCAAAGCAGCAAAAGTGAGAATATTCTTACCTTCATTTCACATTTTTAAACGAAATCTTTACCATACCCCCCGTGTGATGACCCTGCCTGGACAGGTCTCTCCAGGTGGGAGCCTGATAGGCAGAGCAGAGGAATCGCAGACATGTAGCTCACCTGATTTGGCTGGAAGACTTATTAAACTTCACTCATTAAGTTTTTTTTGTATTTCTGTGCAAGATGTAAAATGCCTGCAAAATGCAGTGAAATCAGAAAGCAATTAGCTCGGCCACATTTAGAGGTGATCAGGTTGCATTGGGATTGAATCTCAATGAGGTTTAAATGCAATCCAAGACATTTCTTCACTACCAAGAGCAGAACTGATAACACTGGAACTCCAGTCTTGAATAATTTAGCCCAAGGATGCATTTTATGTACTGGGTTTCAGTGCTCATCCTCCTGCTAAGTTCTAGGCAACTTTTCTGGCACTGAATCTGTAGAAAAACATACTGATGCTCTTTAACTAGAAAGCACATGTTTAAATTTTCTTGATTGTTTGTTTTTGTCTCACAGTTGTTCTTATTCTGGTTATATTAGTACTTCTCTCCTTCCATTCACATGGCTGCCCCCCTTCATAGCCCCTCTTCTGCCATCAATCTGTCCCTCCTCCCTCTATTTTTGTCTTTCCTCTTCCGCCAGGCTGAGTAGCGTCTTTTCCTGTCTTCTATTTCTGTCCTGCTCCATGTCTCCCCATTTTCTCCTTCAGCCCCCCGCCCCCTCCACACGCACACACATACCAACAGCTCCTTCCCTCACTTCTCTCTCCTCTTTCTCAGGGGTCCTGTTCTAATTCAGTACTCATCCTCCAACCTACTTTACTGCCTTCTCTAATCCACCATTCACACGTTAAATGCCTGCATGGATGTATAGCAGCGATACAGCGGCGTACGCCTTCACTATCTATCTCCCCACCCCATCTTTCATCTCATTCTTAACTTTCTCGTCTCTTCTTCCCATTTTCATCTTCCTCGCCTCTCACCCACGCTCATTTTCCTCTAATTTTCCTTTTCCTCTCCTGCTCTCGACATCACAGAGTCATGACTGGCCAAAGGGGCGGTTAGGAGAGGCTTTTGACAAGAAGTTTCAGAGAAGCAAACACAATTTCCGAGCAAGGAATTAAGAAGACAACTGCTTATCCGCCCCCAACACTTCTCAGGGCCAGTAAACAACTGGAAGTCTCTTCTACTCTGCTGCCGCTCTGCCTGCCCACTGTGACAAGCCACTTAACACAAACACATATAATACACCTGCCCACAAACTCCAACAACTTGTTCTCGCCCATCATGGTAGATACCTGTTTGTTTACATCATAACCATTTTCTACATGAATGCCCATATGAATGACGGGCATATTTGAGTCTCAGACCAGTGAAACAAATGCACCAACCCCTTATGTGTTTGCTTGGGTGTTTTTAATGTAATCCCATGGAGATGTGTGCACACACCATTATATGATGGCTACAAAAGCAAAGACTTTTTACTAGAGCCACGTTCATTTTTTAATAATAGTTTGTAGGCCGTGACCACTGCCAGGCTGACATTAATCTAAAAGCGAGGAATTGGTGTGAATTTGTAGCAGCCTGCACAGCTAAGTGACAAATACTGAGTAAAATAACAATGACAGGTAAAGATTAGCATACCATTTAGTGAGAGCAGTCACTCATTTTGTTGTTGTTTAATGAGCAATCTAATTATAATTCAGATGGTGAGTCAGAATTAGTCGTTTAGATTATCAAATCGAGGCAGCATCCGTCTGCCAGCGAATAACATCTGGTAATACCTGATTATCACTTAGGCTGTCTTTTGTTTTTTAGATTGTTTCTGAGAATATCGTAATAAACGGGATATGTTAAAGAGACCAAGCATAAATTAGCCTCCTTCTGCAGTACTTGTGTAACTGTGTTGAGATGCATCCTTTTTGCTGCTGAGTTATAAACTTTCAGCTTTTTGTAAACACAAAAAGTGACACAGACATTTTCAGAGTGCTGAAGTCTGCAACAGATCGATGAACATTTATATAAATACACACAGCAGAATTTAGAGAAGGCTGATACTTTAGCATAAAGACGGCAGCTAGCTTACTTCTCTCGACCTGCTCTGCCCAGCCTCTTCTGTTCTGTCGCTCACCATAAAGCATAACTGTTCATTATTCTCACATTAATCTATGAATACAAAAAAAACATGCACATTAATCAATATGTTACAAATTATAAGAGTAAATATTTTTGAATTGTGATGGAAGCAGTGTTAGTTTTTGTTAGTTCTTGTTCGGTGGCATAGCAGCTACTAGACACAGAGTCAATTACAATATATGGACAAAAGTACTGGACTACTTGTGCATTACAGCTACAGGAGCCATGGAAAACCATTAAAGCTCTTTGCACACAGTTTTGATGCTGATGTGTCAATGCTGAGGTTTGTAACTCAGGACTGAGAGAGCAGAGTGTTGGTGACTTTTTATGCACTATGGGGTTGAGTTGCTGTGGTTTCTAAATGTTTCCACTTTCTAATAGAACCACTTACAGTTGATCATCAAGTATCTCTTTAATTTAGTGAACTCTTTAAAATGACCGACTGTTTCACAACAGTTCTTAAAGACAGGCTTCATGGCTAGGTTGCTTGATTTTGTAAACCTGTGGTCATTGAACTGAAAACACTGGAAATCAAAGATCAAGAGCTCTTAATATTATCATCATTATTATTATTATTATTATTATTATTATTATTATTATTATTATAGAGTCTTTACCTTACAATATAAAGCACCTTGAGGTGACTGTTGTGATTTAGAGCTATATAAATAGCACTGAATTAAAGAAGTGGGGCCCAGTACTTTTAAAGATTCATGGAAAACACAAGGAGTATCCTTGGCTGATAAAATAAAATTCCACTCTCGTGTCTAGATATAAGTATCCAGCCAACTTTTAAATACAGTTTTATATGCAGTTTATGCTGCTGGCACTAGCTCTGTATATATATATATATGTATAAGCACTTTTTCTACACCGCAATCTACAGTAGTTTTAACCATATCTTTAGCATTTATCAATGAAAATGCAACTTTTAAAGTCAGTTTTTCTCGATTCTAGTTCCTGCAACCCCTTGTGCACTGGCCTTTTTCTGTTGAGATGTGACGTATTTCCAATAAAGATCACGTGCATACAGAAAATCACATTTACTAAAAGCTGCTGAAAAACACAAAGAGCTTTTTCTCTGAGCACATGAAGCGAGACCCATGACACTTTCTACTAAATGAGGAACAGAAGTACCCTGAGGTATCAGCACCAGCAGATTATAGAGAAAAGGGTCTTTATTATCTGGGCTTTATCAATATCCCAATGTCTCCTAACACACATCTTCCAAATCAGAGCCAATAAAGTCTGGAGCACTGTTTTGACACAAGGAGTATATTTGAAATATGTGTCTTTTTAATTACTGGCTATGGAACCATTCAATTTATTTATAAAATTATGTGATTTGAATGTCTTTTAGTATTGAAGATATGTCCTTTTTAGCATTTTTGTTTTTTGCATCATCATTACTGGGCGTATTTGCAAACTTTTGTGAAGAACTGTAATTTTACAAGTACAATTATTCCTTTTTAAGTGGATTATTTTATAGCATCTCTGTTTTAATTATCGTATTTGTTTTCTCTTTACTGTGAAAATGTGTCCATTATTCTCCTCCCGGATTAATTGAACCATCAACAGAAGAAGATAAGAGTCACATTATTCATTCCCTCTTTGTCAGCAGGTGCCATTGCTCATAAATGATCATGTGTGCACATACAAATGAATGTGCTGTATGGTTAGTCACACAGGAGGACGTGTCAGACAATCTGGCTTTCCCTGTCAGTCATGTCTGGCAGCCCGCAGTCCTCGGGCAACACCGAGAGAGCAAAGCCCTCTTTAACCTTCTGCTAGGGATGCATAACCAGGGAGACGCACACAAAGCGGTTGATCACCGAGCTGCATGCAAACATCTATACATACCTGTGTGTCTGGCTTCTGACCAGCAGGATACACATCTGACATTAGCAGCAGCAGCAGTATTTTTCATGACATGCTAATAGCAGCTTGCTGCATTGGCAGAAATGACACAGTAACAGCATTTACAGGCAGCCCTCACAGCTGGCTAACCGGTATCCACAGCGCTATCATTTCCATGTTGTCACCAGTCATTCATTGCTTAAGCTCTGCTTAAGTAGTCACAACTGCTCGACATAAAGGGCCCGTGGCGATACGTCCCGCCAGCGCTGCCTGTTAACTCAAATGTAACACGTTGTCCTCCACTTCACCCCCACCAAGCTGGGACTTGGAGGCAGACACATAAGATGCAGCCGAATGGCTTCAAGAACTGGCAGGTCCTTCGTGGTTTTTCAGCCAGACAGTGAAATGGAGCCAGAGGACGAATGAAAATGAAGAAAGAATCAGAAGAAAAGAGAAAAAGGCCCACTATAGCAGAGTAAGGGACTGTAAAATAAGAAGAGAAGAAGGGATTGATTAAGAAAGAGTCATGCTAATGAGCGGATCAACCTTCCTGGGTAGCCTTGGTGGATGGCTGCCATCTCCATGTGAATGGCCCGGCTGATTAGCCAGGCAGATAAATGCAGGGAGGGAGGGGGGATTAGGTGTCCCTACAACCAAAGACAAGGCTCCTAAAGGAGGACAGGGAACCAAGGGTATCACGCTTAGTCGAGCCAGAAGCCTGTGGTGCAATCATTTATCTCTTAATTAGGTGGCAGGTTTAACTAAAACGCCCCCTCTATGAATGAGTGAATGCCACGGGAGCTGATGGGGAAGGATGTGCAGACTGTACAGCATGTGTGTTTGTTAGGCCTCATTCATAAAACATCTGGATTTCAACTCAGTTTATGTTTTTCTCTTTGCATATATGCAGTTTTGGAGAAATGGGAATATGTTTCAGGAAATATTTTTCAAACATTCTTTTTAATAACTAGCTTTAAGAGTAATATACTGTCTTTTTTTCCGATGTGTGTTGAAGCGCTGATGCGATTCCCCCACTTTCTTGTATTTATAGCGAAAGCACTGCATTATTTTCTACACTCTACTCTTAGAGCCAGAAAGTTAAGTCAGTTCACTTAAAACCTTCATCTTTCATCAGTGGCAGACTTGCCCTTCGGGACCACCGAGAGCACCCAGCGGACCGAGGGTCATTCTGGGCCTTTAACTCGACCAGCGATATTGTAGCAATCAGGAATAAGTTGATGGATCTTTCAGAATCCGTGAATCAGGTGTGACTCTTTCACTCACAGACTGCATGCTGTCCCCACCGTCTACATAGCATGATAAAGACACACAAAGAAGCACACTTTCAGCCTCTCTCTCTATACCTGCTTCTCTACAGATAACATTTAGATAAGTCACACAGCGAAATGGTCGATCAAAAAAAAGAAAGAAAATGTGCCGAAGACAAGGAGGGAATATAAAGGAGTAAGACTAAAAATTGGTGCCAGTCAGTCAAAAACAATAACTAAAATTTCTAATAATCTATTTGACATTGTTGCTATGCTCATTTTTAGGATTAACTAACAATCTAAAAGATTGTCTAATCTGATTTGATTGTCTAATAGTTAAATATAAAAGTATTGTTTTATAAAGTTTGAGCTTACTCTGTGTCACATGCTCATACTGTTTTAGAAACCATAGGCTAATAGTTTTGCATGTTTGTCCTTGTGTATTTGTATGTGCTCTGATCGGAGTATTCCTACAAACTTTCACTGCTGCAGTCACCTCCATGGCATTCAGTCAGACTGGCTTTCCTCGAGGATCACCACAGTGTAAAAATGTCCTCATTGTGATTGTTACTACAAACCAGTATTGATAACAGCCATCGTATTTGATAATTAAATATTGATTTCATGTTAGTGACACACATAACATCCTCAGTTATGGTTTACTTTTTGTATAGCTTTGTATAGTTGTGGTTCAATAGTACTATAGTTGTTTTTTCTGTTGAATTTCCTTAGAAATGGCAAAATTTCTTTGGTCATGATAATGATGGGGTGACCATCTGATAACGACAGCTGCTAATACCACCTGCTTACCCTACAGTACTCTCAGTCTAGAGGTTTGCATGAACAAAGTTTCTGTATTGATGTGAAATTCCGCGCCTGACTTGTTATTTGCTCCTTTGTCTCGCACACAATTTATGCTAAAACTGTAAAGTTAGCGTAATTGAAATAAGTCAGTTCACTCTTGGCCACAAATGGGGTGGATGTGGCACTGGAGGTAAAGTGGGTCACCCTCTAATTGTAAGGCTGGTGTTTCAATTCCTGGCTCCTCCGGTCCCCAAGCTGAAGTGTCCTCGGGCAAGACACCGAACCCCAAATGACTCCCGATGCAACCATCAGAGTGTGAGTGTGAACGTGAGAGTGAAAAAATACTTAAAGCCATAGAATAAAGTGCTGTGTGAACGGGTGAATGTGGCTTGTAGTAAAAAGTGCTTTGAGTGTTCAGTTAGAGTACAAAACTGCTATATAAGTGCCGGGCCATTTACCAAATGTCAACCACAGTGTGGTGTTAAAGGAAAAGGCAGCATAAAACCAAAGTTGGTAGAATTCGTCTTGAACGTCTGGTCCAAATTCAGTCGAGTCCAGTAGTTTTAAAATGACTCACTGACCAACTGACACAGGCATAGCTGGCAAGAAGCGGGGAACTGAAAATTAAAGCCCAGCATTATATTTGTGATAGCAAATGCCCCGTATCATATTAAACTACAGTTGTGGATTAACTGAAATAACTGAGATCATAAAACACCCAACTTTGATATCTAAGTCCTTAGAGTTGATCCAACAGCGGTTAGGTCACCGTTCTGGGACGCAGCTGAATGTGGGTGCATTCGGCTTTCAGCTGTTTGCAGTGCACTAATTCTATGTCTGACATCCAACAGATGTTATTTGGTTTCTTTTTTAACTTTGACCAGTTGCTGACTCCCTTTTGTCAAACTGAAGCTTAAAATCTTTGAAACATCTACCCGCAAATGCTCCACATGGATTATTCAGACATTTGGTAGTACAATAAAGCTGCAAACATCCTGTGGCACACACAGGAGATTTCTGAGGTGCTGGAAACGAAGCCTGTTTAGTAGCAATGACTTGCTCGGTTTTTTAATTGCTTGTACTAACCATCAGGTAGTAACTGATGCTCGTCTGGTAAATGTCTAGGTTCGACTTTATGTTTACAGGGATGGTATCACTATTTGTAGCAGTAAAGAATCTATAAAAGGGAAAGTGCGCCCAGTGTCATTCATGCACACCCTCATATTCTCTGTATATGAACCTGACGTGTACTTTTATGCTCTGGGTTATTTGGATGTCTGTGTCTGAACACATAATGTTCCCAGGCTCATTCACCGTGGTTGAGTTGGTGGGAAACTGACTCACAACAGCTTGTTGGTAACAGTGGCCCATTCAGCGATGAAACATCTTTCCCAGAAGCCCCTCAGGGGAGCTCCATCAATAGAGAGAAAAAGAGGGTGGAGGAAGGACACAGGAAGTTACTAAAATCTGCATAGAGATTGGTTTGACCTCATCGCACCCCACCCCCTCATCACTCCGCTGAAACCTTGACTGGACACAACAGATGTTTGTGGAGGTGGAGTCAAGGGATAAAGAGGGGGTTGAGATGACAGCTGTACATTGTCTGTCCACACCAGCTATTGTTTAGGATGAGAAGGAAGGAGGAAAGAAAGAAGGAACCATTGATTGCTGGTGTTTGAAACAGCATTTTGTGCAGCACTTTGAGAAACGCCAATAATATGATTGACCTAAAAGCAGAGTGAGAGGAGAGCAGAGAAGAAAATAGGAGATAGAGTAAGGGAATAAAATAAAGGAGCTGGTTATGCATTGTGTAGTGACCAGCTATTCTTTGGACCGTAGGTTCACGATTATGATTTCAAACTTGAATATTCTTTCAGAAAGTTAAGAAACCTGCACCAGGTAGGGACAAAAAAGAAAGCATATCATTACATGTAGGTGTATATGCTCAGTGATGATGTTAATTAGAAAAACGCTGTTTCATAGCAAATATTATGGTTTTAAACATTACGTAGCCTATATCTGCAGTAGTCTGCAGGCTACAAAACCATAGTCAAGTTCAAACAAATGTGTCCAGTTTAAACACTGTTAAGTTTGAAGGCTGCTATTCTCAAAACTAACGCAAAAATTATAGTTTCTATGCCTACTGGGGCTCAGATTCCTGTGACATAAATTTTGTCATCAGATGGGTAGTGCAAGGGTCGCTGTGGACGTCCATGTGCCTGCCTGTTTTTTGTGCCCACACATGCTCACCTCCAGAGCACCAACTATGCATGCGACCCAAGCATCGGACTTCAACTAGACATTAAAGAAGTCTCCACATGTCTGTTTCTGTTTCTGCAACACTGTATAATCTAGGCTTTTAAAAGACTTAGCCATACATCCATTCTTACAGACTTTGTTACTTATATTGCAGCGAGAGCTTGTCCCAACTGTTGAAAGGCAAGAGGCAGTGCGTTGCTTAGACAAGGTGCCAGTCAGTGTTGGGAGTAACGTAATACATGTACTGGTGTTACATATTTAATATACAAAATATGAATAACTGTATTCCATTACAGTTACCGTTTAAAATGGTGATAATTAGAATACAGTTACTTTGTTGATATAAATGGATTACACTGCAGTCTGTTCCTGTTTCATATGTTAGGCTATTGCCGCTCTCTTTTTTTGGTAGCATTGCCAGAAACCCAAACAAAACATCTAATAAGAGGCTCTAATGTAAGCGTTAATGTTGGTGGCGTCAGTTACACAATGGACCCAAAGCCAGCACAACAGAGCCAGCAGTGCACGGCCAGGAATGCATTTCTTACTTGGAAATTTCGACACCACTTCATATTTAAAGAAGAAAGTAACGGGCAAAATCTGACCACGCAATGCAAACTCTGTTTGCCAGAGAACTAGCATTAGCCTACTGCAACTACCTTGTTTTAGTTGTGGTAGCTACCTGGGTTATGTGCCACTTCAGTATCTTTGATGTACTATTGCTGTGTTTATTACTATTACTGAAGGCTACTCGCCACCAAACTAACATTGTTAGCTGGCGTTAGCTGAGGTTAGTTCATAGACTGCAGACTGTTAGACTTGATGGATAGCATTAACAACCTGCTAGCTGCAAATAATCAAGTGCAATTCTGAAAGCAGTCTATGAACTAACAGCTAACGCCAGCTAACAACGTTAGCTCGGTAGAGAATAACCTTCAGTAATAGTAATAAATCACACAGCAATAGTACATTTATGCAGTTCTAAAAAGCATGACAATATATTAAGTAATCCAAAGTATTCAGAATACGTTACTCACATTGAGTAACTTAACGGAATATGTTTCAAACTAAATTTTGGGGCATGTATTCTGTAGTTTAATAAACAATTTTAACACTCACATCCACACGTAGGCCAGTATAGAATCACCAGGTAACTTACCACCCATGGCTACCAGAGTACCAGGAGAATCTGTGTAGGCATAGAGAGAACACACGGACAGGCCTCACCCAACCAGCATGTTTACACCAAGGACACTTTAAAGCATCAACTCTCAGTTTGTTCCTTTATGAACGTCCCATCTCGACCTTCCTGTGTGATCAACCACACAATGGTATTGTATTCACTCTACTTGATCCATTTTAAAGGCAGCTATGCTTTGGACAGAAATGTAATCTGAGCTCTGGAATCTCATCTCTAAATGTTTTCATTCATTCAGTTTTAGACCCAAGTTCATCTGCTGAAAAATGTTAAACGCTTAGGTTTTTTTGAAAATTCAGAATGGCAAGGAAACACGGTTCATGCCCTTTGACGATGAAAGGTTTTCTATTGAAAGGACTGAGAGCGAAAAGGAATTAGCATTCATAAAATGAAGCACTATTCAACCCATAATAAATAAAATTTTTAATGTTTTGATTATGTGATGTGTCATTTTTTCTGCTTTCATTCAACTGTGAAGATGTTCAAAAACAAACCAGAAAATTTTTAATCCTAAAATCATCATTTCTTCTGTTGCTTGGATGCTGCAGAAGTAGATTAATGCGAGAATGTTAAAAACTAATGAGAAGAAAGAAAGAAAGAAAGAAAGAAAGAAAGAAAGAGAAAGAAAGAAGGATTAACAGAGCAGGAGAGACAGAGACAGATGGGTGAGCGCAGGCAAAAGTCCTACATGGTGGACAGCCAAGGCTTACAACTTGATATAGGACACAGAGAGGGAGAAAAAACTGCTAGGTCAGGCAAGAAATCCCAAAGGCAGAAGAGAAAATTCATGACATTCGCCTCACATCAGCAATATCAATTTACCAAAAAAATAAAACACAAGGGAAATTTAAAGACAGGGCAAGAAAGTTGAGGGAGTGATAATGATGCTTTTGATACTGGTAGAAATCCAAGTATAGAAACATCTTTTCCAAATGCCTTGCTGGTGCAGCCGAGGGAGGGGGCAATAAGCCAGAAGGGCTCGTATCGATGCAGCAGAGGTCTGAAGGGATTGGAATGACAAGGCCAGGCTGCTCCCGAGGGGAAAAAGTGACGAGAGTTGTTCCAAAGTCAGCTGTGCAGACACCGGTCCTCGCCAGCGTAGTCCAATGGAACACAATTAAAAAAGAAAAATGACAGCAGTTTTAAAAGACTAGAAGCTTAGTCATTAGATTTGTTTCGCAGAATTTGAAAAAGAAAGGCAAAGGCACACTTGGATCCACTCACACATACACAAACTCGAGTACATGGACATCAACACCTTTAATTGTACATTCTTAATGTCCATCTTAATGGTGTGCCAGATCTTTTAAATTAGCAAGTGGCTGCATGTAAGGTGACTGCTTTGGTTTGGGTATGAGGGACTCAGATGGCAGGATGCAGCTCGAAAATATTTTAATAAATAAATAAAGTTGCAACGACAGGTAAGTATTTGCAATTAGTTAATGAATTAAATTCAGATAATTCTAAATAAAAAAAAGATTCAGTTCACTCAATGTCATTTCAGGATTTCTTGCCTCTGGGTTTGAGCTCAGTTTTCACAGGTTGGGCAATGACAAGTTTTTTTGCAAATAAAAGGCAAAAATGGGACAAGCAACAAATTTGCAAATGCAAGAGCAGATGACTTACAGGGATGAAGGCAGACATGGAAGAAAGTAGCTAAAAATCCAAGCGCTAATAGGCCTGAACAATGCTATCATACTGAGTACTTCACTCTGGCGATGGCTCAAGATCAGATCTAGGGTTAAATATTGCTGGTTCAATTCAGTTCAGTTTTATTTATATAGCACCAAATCACAACAATGGTTGCCTCAATGTGCTTTATATTTTAAGGTAAAGACCCCAGAATAATCCAGAGAAAACCCCAAGAATCAAACAGCCCCTTATGAGCAAGCACTTGGTAAAAGTGGGAAGGAAAACCTCCCTTTTTAAAGGAAGAAATCTCCAGCAGAATCAGGCTCTGGGATGGGCAGTTATCTGTCATGATCAGCTGAGGAGGGATGGGAAATGTGCACCAGCAGGAACTAGCAGAGCCCTTGAATGGTAAGAATCTCATCACCCGGGGTTCAAAATGTGGAATCATCTTCAGCAAGCTCCTATAAGCAAGCCTTTCCTGTGTTTTTGACATACGTAACCTTGGATTACCACAGTCAAAGCATCCTAATTTATTGTTTTGTTTCTTTTAGTATTGCATGCTAATCAAGAGTAGTTAAAACTTAATATTTATTCACATATTTTGATTAAATAAAGTAAATGAATGAATTGTTTTCTAGATACCAGTTTTTCTGCAGTGTGTTTGCAATAATCCCAGGATAACTCAGACTTAACAGCAATTTAATTTTAAGACTTTCAGTTGAATGATGAGACTGTTAGTTGATTATCAGTTAGATCAGCTGACAGCATGATGATTTGGTGAACTAGCATGAGGAGACCTGTAGAGATGCTAATGGGAAATTAATTAACTGTTCATTTGAACATTAAATCCCAAATGCAAAACAAATATATTGTCCACTTTTTGTGTGATGGGGGAGGAATATCTCTCTCCTGCATGCAGAGAAATCTGCTATTGAATTAGAGCATATTAACAGGTTTCATGAGAGAATGTTGAATTCAGACTTGACTTAACCAGGGAATCAATGAAGAGAAGGTAATATGCAAGAATACTGTCTTTCTTTCAAGCCTTGGAGCTTTTAGAGTAATCTGATAATAATGATATTAATTCAGACATTATTTTCATAATAATGTCTGAATAAAAAGTAGGACATTTAGAGGTCATCCATCCTGTAGTTTAAATAGTTAATTTGTTTCATCTAACAGCATGGATAAATAAAGCTGAGCATCATCTGCACAGCAATGAAAATTTATGTATTGTGTGTAAATTTATGTATAAAATTATGTATGAGATGGTATTGTGCAAGTATAATGTAAAAAGTATTGGTCCCAGCACAGAACCCTGTGGAACTCATTGACAAAATTTCCATTTACATATACAAATTAGAATCAATCAGATAGATGTGATAACAACCACTGCAGATCAGTTCTTTTAATACTAATGATGTGTTCTACTGTCTGCAGTCAAATATTGTGGTTAGCAGTACTAGCAGGACAAGCACAGAGACGAGTCCACGGTCAGAGGCCAACAGAAGATCATTCATAACCTTCAGTAGTGCTGTTTCTGTGCTATGATGCACTCTATCCTCCAATAAACCTCCTCTGCAGGTGGTCAGTTAAATGTTTGACAACTACTCTTTCAAGGATTTTAGAAATAAAAGGAAGCATATAATTAGCTAAGACAGTTTTATCAAGTAAGGGCTTATTAAGTAACGGTTTAATTACTGCCTTCATAAAAGGCTGTGGTACGCAGCCTGTTAATAAACATAGATTAATCATATTTAAAACTGAAGTATTAAAACACATATTACTGTCTATCATGTGTCACAGGATGTGCTTTTTACAGGCATTATGGGACATTTGTTAATGTAAGTAACTTAAATGATGTTAATGCATACTTATGTTTAACACATTTCTGTTTTTCCACATTTACCTTGCAATTACTTATTGCAGTGAATTCATTATGTAAATCACTAGTAAACTAGGAAAATGAATAGCATGTGAAACAGTTGTTGTGTGTCCTTTCCCTGCTGTTGTCCTTGCATACAGTCTCTGCTGTAGTGAGCTGCATGGGGATGCACCATTCATTCACTTACAGCAAGAGGAGAAAAACTGCTTAATTTAGAAAGGACAACCTTAGCTTTGGATTAAAAAACAACAAATACATAAATGAATCGTATTCAAGCACCACATTTGAAGTTTCCTTTTAAATATAGGGCATTAGGAACCGTGATGTTTGGTTTATTAAAAATGAGAAGCAGGTAAAGCTTGAAAATTTCAGGGAGATGATTCTCAGGGTCAGGGTGCCTGAGAGTCTTCAGTCTGCAGAGAGTTAAAAAGTGTAAATGTTAGATGCACCTGTGCAGGCTCGGACAGGTAAATGCATCAGGAGGTGAGATGTGGATTTTATTACCCAAAACAAATCATGTAAATTAATTAGTTGTTGATGTTAAAAAGTGTTTGAAATGTCATCAGTTACTATGAATTTATAAATATTATACACTAATACTATAATCCAGGATTGGTGTATTAACATAGATAATACAGATATATAACACTTTAAATATTTAGTATATTTTTTTTACATTTTTTTTGAGCAGTTGGCATATTTTCCTTATCTTGTGTCTTAAAGCTCGTTTGACCCCTCCACCTTCCCAGTGTCTCGACCATCAGCTGGGCTCCAATAGAAATAAAGATTGTTAACAAGACTTCTCAAATATGCTCTCTGACTTTCTTCATAGCTATTATAACATCACATTACTTCCCACATTGACTTTTGTAATTCTCTCTTGCATGGTCCCCCCCAAAATCCCTCCATAAGCTTCAACTGGTTGAAAACTCCACTGCCTGCATTATTACCAGAACCCCCTCCTACCAGCACATCACCCCTATCCTTCAGGAACTTCACTGGCTCCCTGTGAAGTTCCAAACAGTATTCAAGCTTCTTCGTCTCACCTTCAAGGCCCTTCTCAGCCTTGCTCCTCCTTACCTTTCTGACCTGTTAAGCACTGCCTCTTCTGCCCGCTCACTTGGATCTTCTTCTTCTGTCCAGCTTGCTCTGCCTTCTTTCTGCCTCAGCACCATGGGAAGCAGAGTTTTCAGTTGCTCTGCTCCCAGGCTGCGCAACTCTACCTCCGGATATAAGAAACATTGGTTCTCTCCCCGAGTTTAAATCTCAACTCAAAACCCATCTGTTCAAATCTGCATATTCACTGTGAACTTATCGTTTATTTATTTTATCTTGTGTTTATTTATTGTTCTTCATTTTGTCATTGTTTTATTATGTGTTTTATTCTATTGTTAAGTGTCCTTGGGTGTCTTGAAAGGTGCTTTTAAATAAAATGTATTATTATTATTATTTTAAAAAATGTTTCTTTCTCTGATTGATGTTCAGTTATATTTTTTTCACGCTAGATCATTCTCAAAGGGAATACATTTGTTTAAACACACTAGTAAAAAAAAAATACATGCAATTAAATTATAAGTTCATATTTAATAAAGCGACATTTAACTCAACCCAGTAAAAAATCATATTTTGGTGTCTATTTTTTGATTTCATAATACTGGGTGAAAGAACCCAGTTTGCTATTATTTAGTTGCTCATTGTTGTTATTAGGTATTTGTTAACCTAATCTGGGATCTACTAATTTATCTAACAACTGAATTTAATATGTGTGCCCTGTTGAAAGATGACAGATCAATGCAATGATTGATACTATTGACACCAATATGGTATCGATACCGATATGTTGGTATTGGTATGGGATTGATACTAGCATGATTGGATCACTACTTTGTTTCTATCCTCTAAGACCAGTATGTAAACCACTAAATTATCTTTCTCAAAATGGAAAAGTATACCTCAAACATTCACTATGAGGACTGTCTGAACATTTTTGTCTTCTGTTAAGCCTTTTAAGCCCACAGGAGCCCATTTGTGTAACTATTTTTAAATCCTGGTAGAGTTGCAACCAAATAAGCTGGCGCAATAATTTTTTTTCTACATATGAAACCGGTGGAGTTGTACTTAAATCTTTTCGTCCAACTTGTCCCAGGTTGCCGTTTCCTTCTACTAATGGCTTTGCAAAAATTGCATAAAAAGCGCTCGCAACCATCCAAAAATCCAGAAACACCATTTGCAGCACTGATCAGCTGTTGATAGCATTGGAATAAAGGTCATTACGTCAGTATGAACTATCGCATGTCTGCCTTTACCTGCGAAAACCGGAAGTGATGTCATTTTCCCCCACAGGGCTGTTCAAAAGTTTACTAGTAGTTTTAAAAGTTCTGTTTGACTTTATGCCTAGAAGTTAAATTGCACTTTTGTAAATAGTTTGTTTTGATTCACATGTTGTTGTTTTTGCAAATTTTGCACAATAATATTTATTTTTGTTTTTACTGCAGTTTATAAAAATGTGTGTATCTCAAAAATGAAGATACGAAGACACTCAAAATACATTTCCTGTGGTTGGAAACTATTTTGTGGAACTAGTTTGCATTTACAGTTTTGAGGAACATACCTCTAAAATTTCTGTAACAATAAAAAGTGTAAAAAAAAAAAAAAAAAAAAAAAAAAGATTTTCTATTTCTTTGTAGAATTTATTGCACTGTTTATTTTATTTTTTGTAATGTATGTAGTTAATATGGACTCAATGCACACATATTATTAAAATGTAGGTTGTATTGATGTACAGCAACTTGAAATGCTCCAAAAACTGAAACTACAGCATGTAAAAATATAAAGATAAGCTCTGCCAGGCTTGGTTCTGTGGTGGGCTTATAAGGGTTCTTGTTTTTGTCTTGATGTTGACTAAAGTCTGTTTTATTTATAGCCTATAACACAGTTAAACAATGGTGCTTTAGAGACAGGCATAAAAAACCTGCTTTAAAAATGCATGAAAAAAATGAAAAAAGAATAAGAAAGGATGAATTTCTGGACTGGATTTAGTATTTGACTTTTATTTTTGACTTCATTTATTTAATGTTGTTTGGGTAGGTTTAGGACCAGATCGTGGTTTGGTTCAAATGGACCCTTTAACAACAAGCTGTAGAGCACCACAGTTTAATAGTGGCTATTACAGATGATGAGTGTCTCTTATTAATCTAACAAAGTACCCCTCACCAGGAAAAACAATAACCTGTCTCATGCTGACCGTACGTCAGTACGACCCACAAAGAATAAACCAAGTGTACCCAAAGGGCTAAAACATTTAGTCTAATAATTCCTGTTGTATCCTAGCAAAACACTGTAATAGGTAATACTTCTATTAATCTAAATATAGCTTTGGTAAATGTCGGTTTCTGGCGGGCAAATTATTGCCAGAAATATTCCTTATTTTGTGTTCTTAAACAGTTAACCAATTCTTAACCAATGGCTAAACGAAAACAACAGCGCTGTGGGTGTTTTCGAAACAGCTCTTCCAAGCTTCCATTTCATAAATGAGGAAGAAATTAGGAGAAACAGACGTTGTATACAAAAATAAACACCACTCCAAAGAGCTGTCATATGGAACTTTTGAATGCTTTAAAAATGTTGTACTTCTGCAAACTTCACTGAAGAATTTACCAAACTGCTCTCTGCTGTGTATTGACTTTAGCAGTGTTGTTGATAGTGGGTATACATATTGATAATTCAAACAATAGCTGTGCCAAAGAACTTTAAAAATGTTGCCAAAAGGACAGGATGTTTGTTAAAAGCAGATGAAGAAAAACATGTTTTCACGTGTTTAGAACAGCAGTGAATTACAGGTTTTAGTAAAAAAAAAGGCTTCAGAAAGAATTTTAACAAACACCAAAAAGGTCGAGCATGTTTATTCCTCTATCTTAAAAGAATAAATTAAAAAAGTAAAACTACTTTTACTAGTTTACAAAGCACTAAACAGCCTTGGATATAGTTGCATTTCAAATCTCCTTGTGCCTTACAAAACATTCAAAACTCCCGGGTCAACAGGAACACGCTTTCCATTTAATCCCATCCCAATTAGAACAAAATAATGTGAACTCTTTAGTTTTGCTTGTTCTCACCTTTGAAAACTGTCACTTCATTTAAATCAAGGACTCAAACTTTCTTGTTGGAAGCATGTTATCAAGAAACCATGATGTTTTGATGTTGCTTTCACCAATGTTGTAGTGGGAATAATAGTGAAGAATGCATCTACAATAGACATTAACTCACCAGATATACACAGGCATCAGTGACCATGTGATACAACTCTAGATACAACTGTGTGTTTCTCATTGTTAATTATTATTGTTATATTTCTGTCATGATTATTTCTGCCTGCTTTACATTGTGTCATATACAGTGATGGGAATAACGGCGTTACTAACGGCGTTACTTTTTTCAGTAACGAGTAATCTAACTAATTACTATTTCTATTGTTACAACGCCGTTACCGTTACTAACAAGAAAATGCAGCACGGTCGGGTTACTGTTTTTCAACAAACAGACGGCTGAAGCTGTCTTCAGCTTACCGCATCTTATATCAGCTGCTCGGAAGTAGCTGTCAACATAAGTAATCTGGGCGCTACAGCGTTTAGCAGCTGCGCGCGCTCCCGCGGGCGGCAATCACTTTTTGGCACAACACCTGGAGCTAAAGGGGGCAAAACATCGCATGAGTGCTGCTGTTTGACTGAGGAAGAATAAAGTAGTCGGTGTAAGCCAATCACATGACCACTTCAAGATGACAAAGCAACAAGGTGATATATACCAGTTTTTAAATTGTGTTGATAGGCCACGTAAAACCAGAGTCATGATAAAGAATATATACGCGGAGTTTTTTCCTCAATAGTTTCGTCACGTTTACTGTCTAAGGACAGCGCTAGCAAGCACTCTCTGCTTATGACAAAAAACAAGAAACAAAACAAAACAAAAAACAGCCCGTTCTGTTGGTGGAAAAATGCACCATGTCGACCAATCAAAAAATGATATGGAAACATGACATTTGGTTGTTTAGGAAGAGGGAAAGTTTAAGGAATGACGGCGAGAGAGAGAGAGAGAGAGAGAGAGCAGAAAAAGAGAGAGTGAGTTTTGAGATGTGAGAGATTTGTGACATTTAGCGTGTTTGGAGTGTGTAGTTAATGTGTTGTCTTGTGTAGTTAGTGTGTAGTGTTGTGGATAGTTTTGTGTTGTGTGTCAGAACAATGAGGCGACTGCTGAATGAAAACAGGAGGAGAAAAAAGAACAGTGAACATTGGCATTGGTCTCAAGTATAGGCACAACCCAACGTGCTAATGCTAATGTTGCTAAATAAGCAGCGGTTTACTAACACATTCACCTTATCTACTTTGTAAACGGAAAGTACGGAAGCAAGTCTCACCCTCAGAAACCAGAAGAAGAAAAATCAGTTGGAAGTTTAAAGAGATCTATTTTATACTAAATATTTTCTAAAACTGGCCTTTTTGAATTCGGACTACATCATAATTAAACTTACATACCAACCTTTCATATGTCTGAATACTGTCATTTTTTTTTTTGCTCGCTTGTATCTAAAGAAGTCTCTCCAGTCAGTTATCAGGGACTTTGGAACAGCTTGAGTTTACTTACTGCCCACACTTCTTTCACTTTATTGCACACTTTATCGAACCAATACTTCTGCCTCACATACAAAATAAATCCAAAGAGAGAGGAAGACCAATTTTCCAGATGTATTCTCCCCTGTACCTTCCTGTCTCTCTGTCGGTTTGCCGGCTAAATGCTGTGCGACACTGCCTGGTCATAACAGTCAAGGTGTTCATTTCTGCCTGGGTCTAATGCGGGGCAACAAAAGCGCATGGATGATATTAAATATTTACAGCTACATCTTCCACCTCCCTGGTCATCTACCCTCCAGCAGTCTGGACAAACAGCCAACTGGAAAACACAAGGTTCGTGCAGGCACATGAGAAGAAAAGGTTAGTACACGTGTGAGCACATGCATACATATAAAGATATAAATAGGAAATCAGACAACTAAAGGCTTGCACTGTGTGATCTTTCTGAAACACAGCTGGCTCTCAAATGTGAGAACCAGCTGTGCCTTTTAGCCTGTGTAGTTCTTTGGGCAGCATTTTATGGAAGACCAAAAGTGCCAAAATTAGTAAATTAAATAAATACTCCAATAAATAAAAGTTAGAGCTAGCTTTATATCCATGCATCTACAGTCACTCCTCCACCTTCACTCCAACTCATGGCTGAAAGTTTCATGTATGAATTAAAAGAAACAAAAGATGTTTCCAGACTATATCTTCAAGAGAACCAGCCTATTCATGTATGTCCTCTGTGATGTCCATTTGTTGTCCATTACAGTCTTGATGTACTAAATAGAGGACATCCTGGGCTTTCCATTGATATCGCATCTGTTTGGGTGGGCTGTATTACCTCTAAAGAGGAAGGAAATCCCAAAAAAAGCTCAGTGGGAAGATCTCAGGAGGTCATGCTAATTGTCCTCACTACCATATTTTTCGGACCATAAGGGAACCGGATTATAAAGCGCGTTAAGCGAAACAAAACAGTCAGATAGTCAAACTTTACTCAGCTCATTCTTCTTGCTTTCTTCACTTCCGTATCATTGATTCATTAATGTTGAATTCTCTCGCAGCTGCTCTATTCCCATGTTGTTGCAGTATATCAATGACTAACCTGGTATTGTGGATGGATTATCTCAGTCCGTTTACAGCATCCTGCCATGCGATTGTATTTGTCCCTAACCATTGGGAACCCTCACGTTAACTTTTATCAAGTGGAAAAAATTTAGCGTTCATCCTCCAGCTTCACTGTGTTTATGTTATGCTAACATAGCTGTGTCGCTAGTGATCACGTAGCACATCATTATATACCAGCTAGTCCAACTTCAGTAACCCTAAAAACATCACTGCTGTTTAGTTTTCTCTCTTCATTTATGTTGGAAGTGATAGCAGAGCTGTACGTTTTATTTTGTTTTTTCAGAAATCTCTCAGTCAGAACATGCTATATCATGTTTAGATGGAAACTAGCGAGCTAACTTCCTGCTAACTTCTAACTCCATTACACTTAATAAATTCTGTTTTCATGGATGCCTGGATGTTAAACTTCATTGTTACACCTGGTAAAGCAGCGACGCTGATCATTTTATTAAAGATGATGCAGCAGTGTTCGTTTGACTTTGGGACCAGAAGCGCAAGGAGTTTTGGACCCAGATTACTCCGGTAGCCGTAATGCTCCGACAATCCATCAAGCGGTGCGGCTTTGTAGCTTAGCAAAGTCGTACTAAAAAACTTTTTGACCAATTTTTGAGAGCCGTGTACCACATAAAATCGGTTCGAGGTCAGTAAGCACAACCAGAATTCATACATAAGGCGCACCGAATTATAAGGCACACTGTCGATTTTTGAGAAAATTAAAGGATTTTAAGTGCGCCTTATAGTGCAGAAAATACGGTATATTGTCACAAATGCTAAGCTACTGATTTGTAATGGGGTGATAAAGCTTGTATTTTAAACAGAAAATACAGAGAAAACAATAATGTACCTTAATTATGGCACAGAACAGCCCAAGTGTCGTTATTTATAGAAGCATGCTGAGAGTCCTAATCACACACAGGCATGTTCTGAAAGAGACAAATGAAACAAGTTAAACATGTATATGCAGTCATTCGCATGAACATACAGTGGCTCACACACACACTCTGCAACCCACAGCTCCAGCACCGCCCATGTATCCACATCTCAGGGTGCCATTGTATGCGAGCACTCAAGCAGGTAATTCACTGACAATGAATAAAATGAGATGTAATTATTTTCGAGCAGTCACTTGTTGAGCAAATCTGAATAGGCTGGGAAACATGTGTTGCTCCCGGACTTCATTATTGCTTTGCGTTTTACAGTAGCCAGACAGAGGTTAACGCTTCGCAATCAAATTGTATGCCAGCTTGTGAGCGAGTGCGGTTTTGATTGGTTCGGGTGGCAGAGGAGCAGTTAGTTGGGAGGGTGGTGGAGTTGGGTGAAGGGGGGGGGGTGGATTTGAGAGAGGCGAAAAATAAGCCTCTGGCTATCATCACAGGAAATGGCCTGAGACATCCACTTCTCTGTCTCCCCGCCACCCACCCTCCTCTTGCTGTCTATCTCTCACACCGTTGCTATCGTTCTTGTTCATTTGACCTTTTTCTCTTTCTCTGCCTCTTGAGCTTCATTCCTGCTCTGTCTCCTCGTCTAGCGCTCTCCCTTTCCTAAGATACAGCACCTTTCTCATTCGCTTTCCACCCCTCTATGCACTACTTATCTGTTTTTCTCCCTCTCTGGGTCCCCTGTTCCCTTTCGCCCCACTCCCCTTCACACGTGTCTATTTTATTCTATTTCCTGCTCACTCTTTTTTAAATCCTCTGTTCTCACATCCTCTCAATATCTCCCATGCTCTTTCTATCTCCCTCTGTTCCCTCCAGTGTGCCAGAGCAGGTGGAGGACAAGCCGATGATAAGTCTCAGTCTGACGTGTTCTCACTGGCAGCTGTCACTTGCTCTCTGAACCTGTGTTATGTGAACCACACCTTTCGTGTTATCTGCGTGCATATAGGTGGATAACACTGTGCTTTTTGTGTATATGGTTGCATTACAGCCAGCGGGGACACATCAGTCGCCTTTGAACCGTTCGCACAAAGGTGGCCGTGCCACACGCGCCCCTCCAAAGGAACCAATTCCGCTCGATTTCATCCAGTCCTGTCTCGGTAATTTGCATCCTTTTTCCTCAGTACCATTTTCTTCTCTCTCTTGGTTTAGTGTCTTTCATCTCAAGGCGGTGCTCATAATACCCACACATACACAGCTCTTGTGGCAGAGATGTGCGAGCACACACATCTCATATCTCTTATTGCCTTGGCTGGATAAGGTTGAGCAGGACCGGAGTCAGATCATTTAACATATTACCAGCTCCCAGGGGTTCCTGTTTATGCCCGCTCACTTCCAGAGCAGAGTGGGATTCCACTAGCTGCTGTGCATTAAGTAGATCTCCACAGCTCCAGAAGGACCCCGAGGGCCTCCAGATGTGACAAATGTTCACGGTGTGGGAAACATATTGAAGATATTCGCAAAATTAGGTCGTGGTAGAGATGCACACACACAGACATGCAGGATGTGAGTGTTTAATGCGTACGCACAGAGATTGTTAACTATGAATATTTAAGCTAAAGTCATGTGATGGTGAGTTGGACACACGCAGCCATGATAACACCAAGTCCGACTAATAAAGGAATTCATTTCAAATCAAGAGGTGTGAGTTTGTTGATGTGATGTTGGTATTGCTCCAGTAAAAAGCAGCGTCAGTGTCTACATGATACCCATTCACTACTCTGGGAAATTTCAGCCTCTGCTCATCAGATTCAGCTTGTTCTCAGGTTTGACTCAACTTTCATCAGTCTACGCAGTCTACTTCATCGGTACTTCAGCAGATTCCTAAACTCAGATTGAATGCTCGCTGTGCTTCGCTTCATTCACTCATCCTGTTCTGTATTGATATAATTTATGTATTTATGGGCAGATTGATGTTGTATTGTCTACTCAGTCACTGCCAAACACAGTACCCATCCTGCCAACATAATTTCAGATTCTATGACGGTGGCTGCACGGAGATTACATTGGATTAGTCAACTTACATCAACATGTACAGCTACATCTATTCCTACTGCGCTTTTTCCTCTCTGTTTTTCCTTTTGTGTATTTTTCCTCCACAGTTTTTTGCCTAAGCAATTATGGCATCCCAATGCTTAGCCATACCCGAAAACTTCTGATTGCAGAGTCATTTTCTGGAGGTAGTTTAACGTGTGCTAATATAAGAATTGGATATTGGATTGTGTTCCTTTTCTATTTTCCTAAGAAAATGGCAGGTACGTGTAGTGATTTATTGAAACATGCACACAAATCAGAGTTTGTCTAACTAGCCTCAGAGTCAGTACTTTTATTCTTCAGCACAGCCTCATCTCTCCTAGGCAATCTTTCTTGTAATTTCTTTTACTAGTCTTCGGGAATAGTTCTCCAAAGCTCCTCTTTGGATGTTTCTGCCTTTTGTTCACTTCTCCGTCCAGATGATCCCACACTGCTTCGATAATGTTGAGGTTCAGGCTCTGGGGAGGCCAGTCTGTGTGTTTTTCTATCCAGGTATCCGTTTCCTGCATTGGCAGTGTGTTTTTGGATCATTGTCATACTGAAAAATGTAGCCGCTGCCAATCATATGCTTCCCAGATGGTGCTGCATGTTGGATCGAAATCTGACAGTACTTTTCTGCGTTCCTAATTTCATCAACTTTGACAACATCCCCAACACCACTGCCTAAAATGCAGGCCCAAACCTCTACAGTGTATTACAGACGGCTGCAGACACTCACTGTACCTCTGTCTTAATCCCCTCTGTATACGCCAATGGTGCTTTGAACTAAAAATTTCAAATTCTGATTCATCGCTCCATGAGACCTGTTGCCACTGATTTTCAGTCAGTTCTTGTGTAATGTGGCAAACCTCAGCCTTTTCTCCCTGTATCCATTCTGTGCTAACCCAACCTGTTCTTGAAAGCCACCCTGATGGTCTGAGTGGCTTCGGCAAGCTGTGGATTGATCAGCTGAGGGAACAGAACCTAACCCTATTTCTCACAGACATTTTTCATCTGCTGGGGAGAGTTTTTTAGGCCTGCCGCGTCTTCTTTTGTCCTCCACATGTCCAGTTTTGTTCATTTTTGGAGGTCAGACGCACAGTATGCTGAGATAATAGGTCTTTGGGAATCACCTTGTTAGCACAAAAATGCTATTTCATGCCTGTCAAACTGAGTTGTCTTTGGCATTTTATTTTTGTAGATTCAATAAAGAAATAGAAATAAATGATGCTAGTAACTAAGTGCCCAAAGATACAATTTAAAATGAGTTTTTTGCTTGTTTTTTGCTACATTGTGTTATTTGTAGACACAACACTGGTTCATTCCACTTTGCAGACTTTTTTATGCTTGAATGATAGGTCAATGTTAAGTGGCTTAACAAACATAAAATGTTCCTCTGACCTTCAGGAACCCTGAAGAACTATTGCTCAAGACCACTTTAAAAATTACAAGAAAGTCTGGCTCCCTGAAGAAAAATACCAAGAAATGAGGGATGAGTCAAGACTTCTGATGTATGGATGGATTTAGCATTATGGGAAAGTAGAAAACTAGCTCCTAATGTTATCAGGAAAGTTTTACTGAGGTCACAGATCTAGGGAGCTGAGGGCCGCCTTCCTAGAAGTAACCCCCTGCTGGCCTTAAAAAGAATCCAATTATCCAGTGGCTTCCCTTTCAGACTCAGAAGCTACATCTATGTCTTATGGGTGGCTGTGGCTCAGGAGGTAGAGCTGGTCGTCTACCAACAGTGAGGCCTGAGTTGGTCCGATGTCTCCATCTGAACATGTGCGAGAATCTTCAGCAAAAAGTGCTTGTGTGACTGGCAGAATGAAGCTTATAGTAAAAAGGGCCTTGGGTGCATAGTTGAGTAGAAAAGCACTAAACAAGTACCAGTCTGTTTATTGCCTATGCTTTTAAATTATTGACACAGATGGATAGGAGGACTTGAAAAACCCAGGAGGGCAGTCGGAGTAGAAGCTGGAAAATCAGAGGGGGTGAGTGAGCAAACCAGGCCTGATAGAAGTGGAATATCAGACCGGCTTTTAATTAGTGGAGAGAGCTTTACAAGGTGGACAAGATCAATATGTAGGTCTAGTTTTCTTGCTGTTGATACTTGGACGGGAATGACTGGCTTACTACCAACTGCTAGTACTAATCTCCAAGTGTGTTATTGCTAACATCACCTTGAGATGTCTAGCTAGTGGCTAAACCTCTGTCAAAGCAGGCTAATGACCAATGTAAACATACCCTGACTGTTTGAGAAGCTTCATTTGTTTCGATTTGTACCTGTCAACGCTCTATTAATATTAAGTATTAGTATTAAGGCCCTAGTTTGAAGCTTCGAATAAATCTTTTCCTGCCCACGTTGAGACACATCACATGAATCTCAAACGCACGCACAGGTCGACCTTGTTACAGTAAGGAGTCACATTGCTCGCCACAATCAAGTCAGCAGTGCGTTCACATGCTGCTCAGTACAACAAGGCTTCTATGTTGCTGCATCCGTTGGGAGAAGGGGTTCAAAATATATCCGAAGAGCTCCGGCTGAGACAACAGAGCCCCGTGTTCTCCTTCTCCTGCTGCTCTGCTCCCATCCTGGTGGAGGGGAGCACAGGGGGTGCTGATGGAGAAGAGTTTCAGATTTCAAAAGGTTTTTTCTTTTCCCCTCCCTCTTCTACCCAACAGGATCAGGGCAAATGCAAACACAACACACGGGTGTGTGCGTGCATCTGTGCAGTGTGAGTTTATTGTCGCAGTCAAAACAGAATCTGAACAGTGCAACACAGTGCCCAGTGTGTGTGTGGTACATGTGTGTGTATCTATGTGTGTGGTAGCTGAGGTACATGTGTGTATTCATATCCAGGTCACCAGTGGAGAGTCTCATGTCCTGTTCTCATCACCACCTGATCTCACCAGTCGGTCTGACACCACAGCAGTGTGTGTGTGTGTGTGTGTGTGTGTGTGTGTGTGTGTGTGTGTGTGTGTGTTTGAACATGTGTGCTTGTGTGTAAACAGTATAAGTTGTGTATAAGGGAGTGAAAAAAGTCACATGGAGCCGTTATGTCACACAGTGACCCAATTGGTCCCATATGTGTTGGTTATTAAATTCTCCACTCTCTTAGCCACAGTAGCAGCCTGCTTTTTGAAGCACCAGCACAATGCGTGCCCATCACGTGGTAAAAAACGAGCCCAGTTAGCGGATACCACCCTAGGGAGTGACGGAGGGGGGATATAAGTTCAGAACCAGGAAGTGTTTTGATGAAAGCGCCTCCCCTCCCCCTCTGCTTTCTTTTCCAGCTTAAACACATCTGTCCTGCCTGACCACCCACTCCACCCCCACAGGCCTACAGCTGGAGCCTCTAGTCAGTGCCATTCTCAAGTACTAAAACATAAATACAGGCATTTGATTTAAACACTGGAACAATTCAAAATATTGTAAACGTTATAGCAGCTGAACATTCAGACTAACATATTGCCATTAAAGAGCGGTAAATGTAATTAGAAAACATAAAGCAGATTCAAAATGGGATTATAAAGTGTAGCACAAAGTATCAAAATTTACCTTCAGGTAAAATGCATCACCATATAAAGATGTTTATGGTTAGCAATTCTTCCACATTTCAACAGCATGCTGTGGACACATTTTGCTAACAGAACTTGTCTCTGTTCATTTTGTTTAAATGTTTAAAGAGCAGGAACTTCAAACTCCATGTAAGACTATGATGCATAGGGGTGGCTGTGGTCACTGATTAGCAGCCACTCCAGAAACTACAATAAGCCCACTGTGCCTACATCAATTAATTACCATATGTTTGACATACAAAATCCTGTGCGATTTCCTTTATTTTGCTGCTGCCTCTCTTACACTGTCGTTCATGTATCCACTAGCAGCTCCCTGCCAACCCTGTTTCTGTTCTTGCTTGATGAAATGTGATAGATTTAAGTTAACTCTTCTGTACTTGTGTGGATACAAGGAAGTGTTTGCACTGTGTGCAACTGGGCCCTGCTTACCCATCCTAGGATAACTAGATTCAAGATTCAAGACTCTTTATTTGTCACGTGCATGGTTATACAGATATAACATGCAGTGAAATGTGACCTGATACGCTATTCGACTGTGCAAAAAAGACAGACAGAACTTTATATACAGTGAATGAGTATATACAAACAGGATATTATGTGCAGCAAGTCGGTGAGTTATATACATTATATAAATAAAGATGAAATAAAATAAAACAATCTGGAAATTTACAACTTGTGTACATTGCGTGGGTAGGGTGTTAAAGTGTCTTGTGCTATAGGATCTACTTTCCTATTTCCGATGGTAAGTAGGGCCCTGAGTTTGTTTTAGAGGTATGATGTGACTTTTTGGCAAGCCACATAAAGAAGCAAGCAAAACCTTTTAAGGCACATGTGCATTCATTGCGCCACAAAGTAGCCTCTGCCATCTGACATGTCACGAGCTTTGGCTCCACTAGCATACACTTCCATGGCCTGCACATTCACTTTCATCCAGTCTGATGGTCTTGAAGCTTTGGGTCCAGCTCAAGTGCTGTTTTAAAGTAGCCCAGGCTTCATTCAGAAGCTACATTTGGTTTGGTGACAGTTTTTCTCCTTTGCATTGTGGAGTATTTACCACATAGCCGCAAAAGTAAATAACTTACCTGTAAGTTGACCCCAACAAGCAAAAGCCTCCAGTGCTTCATGTGCTATCCTGCTGAGCAAATGAAGGCAACATTAAACCCTGGTGGTGCGTTGTCACCCACTAACCAACTGTTACTTCCAGAACTATGCATGCAATGCTGCTGAAAGTGAGCCAGGTTTGACTTTAAGAAGCGGAGCTCTACCTTCAAGTGCTCCACATAAAACCTTCCTTCCAGTCATAAATATGACTTATAGTACAAAAGAAATGACATTTCTCTGGTTGGCAAAAAAAAAAAGAAAAAAGATTGGAGCCAAAGTAAGCTTTTTCATGATAGAAATCAAACAGCAAAGAGATATGCTGAGCTTTCAGGGCACAGAGGATCCATGAAAAATACAGTTCATGAGTAATAAAATGGTAACATGACAACTACTGTAAAATAAAAAGTAGACACATATGGCACTAAAAGAGATTAAAAAGTGGGGAAAAGGCTTCTTTTGGCAGCAGGTGTTGGCAAAGCTTCCTGACTTTATTTCTCCCTCACTGTCACACTTTTATATTTAATGTACTTTAGAAATCGACTATTTCAGGACTATTTCAGGACTACTTGAAAGCAGAAAAAGTTATTGAAGCCATGCTGTCCAGACCACCCGCCCACCGCCACGCCATTGCACCATGTACCACCCCCCATGTGCCCCCGTCACAGGCTGACTTGCTTGTTAGCGAACTGGCTGTGTTTTCTTTGTGTGGCCAGACCTTGCTATCACATTACTGCACACATGCTGATGCAGCAGCCCCCTGAAGCACCCACCCATCCTACCCCGACTCGGTCTCCGCTTTTTTTCCCCCCACAGTGTAGCCCAACAATGGAGCGCAACAAATTATGATTTCAATTTAAGTAATGCTACATTACAGTTTCCAATCACAGAAATAAGTCGTTACTTTTGTTATCGCCACTTCTAAATACAAGATTAAAAGTTGAATTATCCAGGAAATACACCCCCACCCCCAGCCCATGCACTCCACCCCCATGCAGTTGCCCTGATTAATTTTCATAGAATTAGTCATCGTCCTCCTCGCACATCTCGTCGAGCTCTGATGAGAAATTGCTGAAAAGTTGGCTTTGCCTCGAGCAGATATTCTCTCGACTTTGATTTTATCAAGCAGCTCAGAGAGGAAGGGAAATTAATTTCAGTCCCAATTTTAAAGGATAAGAGGATGCAAGTGACAATTTTATAGTTATGACAGCAAGGTAATATAGTGCTGTAAAAAATACTTTCCCGAGCAGGTAATAAGCAAATTAATGTATTCTTTGAGAAAGGAGTCCAAGTATTTGTGAATTACATTACCTAGCTTATTAATCATATCCCTCTTTGGCAGTGGCTTGTTCCTTATCTCTGCTAAACGACCCCATAATTTAAGAGAATCTATTGTCAGCGGTCAAGGAGACTAACCAGAGTGGACAACCAGTGTTTTTGTAATATGTTGAAAATTAGGGACGGTATAGAAGTAATTGGTCTGGGGAAGGGGGAGGGGTCTTATGCCAGACTTCAATAACATTTTCTTTGGAGCCAGGTCTTAATTTAGAAAAGCTTTAAAATATGCACTCGCACTTTGTACAACACCTTAACAAGTGAAAAACACAGTGCTGTGCAAAAGTCTTGAACCACCTCTCACTTCTTTATACAGTATGTTGATAGGAAATTAGTAAATAGGTGCAGCAATGCATACATTATATGTGAGCGGATAGATGGACTCAAAGTACAAATGCAGACAGTTTGTACAGTTCTAACAAGCACCGCACACCAAGAAATCCTACCAGTGGCTGGACAAAGCTGGACTGAAAGACAGCACAGAGGCACTAATCATGACAGCACAAGAACAAGCTCTAAGTACAAGATCCATAGAGGCTGGGGTCTATCACGCCAGGCAAGACCCCAGGTGCAGGCTGTGTAAAGATGCAGAATACACATATACAGAAGCTAAGATCCTGTGGGACTTCCAGATACAGACGGACAAATTGGTGGTGGCTAAACAACCGAACATAGTGGTGGCAGACAAACAGAAGAAGACGGCCGTAGTGATAGATGTAGCGATGCCAAATGACAACAACATCAGGAAGAAGCAACACGAGAAGCTTGAGAAATACCAAGGGCTCAGAGAAGAGCTGGAGAAGATGTGGAGGGTGAAGGTACCAGTGGTCCCAGTGGTAATCGGAGCACTAGGTGTGGTGACTCCCAAGCTAGGCGAGTGGCTCCTGCAGATCCCGGGAACAACATCGGAGATCTCTGTCCAGAAGAGCGCAGTCCTAGGAACAGCTAAGATACTGAGCAGGACCCTCGCAGGACTTGCTCCCTAATTTATCGCACCTACTAGCAGGTGCTATGATAAAGAGATAATCAGTGTTCCTCACTTCACATGTCACGGTCATAATGTTATTCCTGATGAGTGTACACAAGCACATTTTATCAGTTTACATGCAGAGCTGCCTGCAGTGATTTGTTTAGTCAAATCTTAAATTTAATTTTCATTGAGCAGAAGAAAGCGGCCAGCTAGTGTAAAAATAACACTTTGGGCTGTTTGGCAATCTCGCTGTGATTATTGCACTGACTTTTTTTTTGCACTCAGGGACCATTTGCAAGTAGGTGCAATGAAGGTACCCTGATTGACCAACTGGGCAACTACCTTTGATCACGAGGCAATTCCACTGGTTACCTGGTGAGAGACAACCAGTCTAATTGGTTGCCTCTTGTGAAAGCTTGCAAATCATTTCCATCTACTTTAAAAACACAGACAATCAATCTGATGCATCTTGTTACCGTAGTGAACTCAAATGAAGCTTATGGGTAAGTTCAGCGAGGGAGATCTGTGGTACACATATGTCTGCTTCCCAGGTTTGGCAGCTAATCTGTGCTTTACGTCACTTCCACTTTCCCACGCTGATTGTGACATCACTAGTCTAGTCCAGTCATCTTTCTGCCTGCCTTCTTCAGTCCAATCAGCCTTCACGTACAACCGAGTACTCACCGCTGATCTGTCATTCCCCCACCTCCTCCCCATCACAGCCTCTCCCTCGCCACTCGGGCTCTATTAAAGTCTCCATCTTCATCTTCACCAGCAGCATTTAGACTCTGGGGGGTCCTGCACTTATCCCGATCTCCGCTGGGATTCCGTTCTGCTTTGATGGGCCATCGGAGTCTAACCGCAAAAATACCTCAAACTGAATTCTGTATATAAATAAATCATGTTCAGTTCCTTCTAATAATCTCTCCTTATTGAGCTGGGTACCAACTTATTGTGTTCTGGTGATATTTCTATATAAAAGGAAGGTTACCAAGCGTGTCTGTCATTGTGACAAACCAAGTGGAGAACTTTGTTTTTCAAATCAGTGAAGTTTTGGCTGGACTTTGAATACAACTGGTTAATGTGAATTTTACTCTGAATTTCTGTGTATGTAAATGTGTTTGCAGATGGCAACAGATTTGAGCGTTTTGCAGATTTATCACAGTTATTATCACAAACAGCTTGCATTTAATTGCCATCCAGGCCCCATTCAGTCACAGACTGATAGACTGCCATTTTATTTTTAACGCACTAAAGTTGCTTTGAAGATCCGAACGAGTCACCACAGACCTGCTGTCTGGCAAGAGAATTGCAACTTTTGGCAGTTTATCACAGTTAATTGTTGTATTTTCTAATGTCAAAAGATGATCTTTCTCACGTAACTCCTTGTAGTTTCTCAAGATTCCAAATTTTCTGCCCCAGGAAGGGGCTTTCATACTGTAAAAACATTTACAGATAAAGCTGGCGATGGCAGACAGGACAGGAAAGCCACCGGGCTTGGTTGGGGAACTGTAGCTTTAATGGTGCCCTTTATATTACCAGACTGAAGCAAAGCAAAAGAAAAAGGATCGGTAAGGGTGTTTATTTTTCCTCCCAGCTGAATAGACCTTCATTGATGGTTTTGGATATGCTGCCTCCAGTCTCTCACACAGGAGCTGGAGGGGAGCTTGTAAAGTCAGCAGCCATACGTTGAGTTACAAAAATAATCCAGGTTTTATTGGGACTGCCATGGGAGGCTGGCATAGGGGGGGGTGAGGGTTAAGTGGTTGTACAGCACAATTCACCTCTCTTACAAGAGAAGAACTGTTTTATACTGTATTGACTGCTACACATACACTCTCTTTCCCTCTCTCGCACACACAGTGAGACAGAGGGGCTATTGGAAACTACAGTGGTGATTCCTTGGGAAAAAAGGCACAAAGGTAGGAGTGTTGACGTGTGCGTGTTCTCTTGTGTATGTGAGGAGGCAGTATGTGTGAATCAGCATGTGGGGGTATTAACAACATGCTGGTATTTAAACTGCTCCTCTAACAATGGGTCTTAAGTTTGTAGCCAGTGCCCACAGTCTATCTGCTAATGGTACCAGTCCACTCACTTACCCAGCAGGATGGAGACACTCCAGTAGCTTTACAGAGTGCCAGGAAATGCTAAATATCGCTAAGCGATCCTATGGCCCCCGTGTAAATGCCACAGCTGCCTGTAAACACCACTTTTTTTGTTTTACAGGACTGTCTAATAGAGATTTCCACTAACTTGACAAATCCTTTTTTGTAACAGGGAAGCAGATATGTCAGGATGATCTGTGGGAACGTCTCAGTCGAGGTGGCATCGGCTGAAAGGTCATCGAATAAATGCGGCCGAGCAAGTTCGGACAGTGTCCCAGGCATTTTCAGGGCAGCACAATCACAGCTGGGAGCAGCGGGGCCCGCATGCTGCACACAGCTCGAAGGACAAAAGGCTCTAGAAGAAATTGATAGATTAGAAAAGGGCACGGTCCGTCATTTGCCTTTTGTTTTCCCTATCAGAGGCCTTCAGTGTTGCTGTGTTTCACGAGGACAACATTATAAAGCATGAAAGATTGCCTGGCTTATGGGTATTTATGGCAAGTGTAAGTATTTCGACTGTTTTTCACGGCTGAGTGAGCTGCCCTTTAAGATGCTCGGAAAGGCATTCCGACGCCCAGGCTCCGGGGAACGCGAAATATGGAGTAAGGCAGGGGCCCTTGGCAGGCAGAAGGAGTTCAGCGTCTGCCCGTCGTTGTCCAGATGCCCGAAGAGCCAGCCGTGGCCGCAGCGGTGGAATATTCCCCCGTTGGGATGGGCAAGGGTGTGGGAGGTATAACCGGCTGTCTCTGAAATTCAAACACTGTCAACCCTTCACATCTGTCTCCTCCCTAATGAGATGAACCCGTAAAATTAGCCCACTGAAATGGGTAGTAGTTATTGTGGCAGAGGGAGCGCCGTGACAGAGATATTTGTCAAGAATTGGATTAAAGCAGATGGCTTTCTGAAACCTTAAACCAGCGTGATTAGATTTTCACCGTTGAACACTGATTGAAGGATGATTGCATTAGATGACACTGAAAAGGAAAGCGACACACAAAAACAAGCCTGATTTACGCAGGGTGGTAGGATCGTAATCCTCTTTGCCCGTTTTCTTGTGCACAGATGCCATCACCAATCCACTCTCATCAGCGGGAAAAATACAACACGGCTCCATCTGTGAGACGTTTTGCGTTTCATTCAACACACGTGTAGCATTTACTTATCGTCGGCCATGTTAGCAGTGCTGCTCCGGGATTATCGGTTGTTGTGTCTGTCGGTTAACCTACCGTGTTTTTCCTGTGCAGGTGACAGTTAAGAATTATTGGTTGGATTGCTGTGAAGCTTTCCATAGATGCCTGTGAGTCACAAAAGTCTACAGACTTGGTTGATGTCTAGACTTTAGACTTTTTGCCTGGTAGCAAACATACGGTAGTAACAAAAATTTGGGATATCCAGACGGTGTATTTCCACACCAATACCACATTCAGACATCAGAGGGGTTTTTTGACAGAATACTGAATACTTTTCACTCAAACCCTGCTTAGATTTATCGAGTTGTTTTGGAACACAGAGTTAGCCTCGTTAAAGTCTGAGTAATGTGAACTGAATCCAGCTGTGGATGAAAAGCTACAGAAACACATGGTCAGTGTAGGATCTGGTAGAGTTGGCTGTTGTCAACATTCATGGCAGCTTTCTCCAGGCGGGAAAAAAAAAGTGCACGCAAATAATGTGCATTCATAGCCAACCACAAACAAGCCTGAGGCGGAAAATGGCCTTTTAAAGAAGTGCTGCATTTTATTA
This sequence comes from Oreochromis niloticus, assembly GCF_001858045.2. Classification (NCBI taxonomy): domain Eukaryota; kingdom Metazoa; phylum Chordata; class Actinopteri; order Cichliformes; family Cichlidae; genus Oreochromis; species Oreochromis niloticus. Next base: position 7,568,976 of record NC_031977.2, on the reverse strand, counting down.
AACCAAGAATTGTTTTCAGCCAGACACTGGCTGAACTTCTGGCATCCAAAATGAGGGTATCAGAACTCAGGTGTAGCTGTGAATGTATTTTTCTGCATCTTTCGGAACAGAACAGTGTAGGAGGTAAGCTGCCCGTGCGATACTTCTCTCGTGTTTGCCAGTGTTTTTGCATATGGAGAGCTGCCGAAAAAAGACTCATGAGGCAGACTTTGAGGCAAACAGCGTGGCAGAGTTTGTGAAAACTGAAGGCACTCAGTTGCTACAGAAGGCCAGCTTGGGGGCCAGGGGCGTAGCAGAAGATAAAGCGGAAAGATACGAGGGTCCCAAGTGACTCGGTTCTGCCTCGCTCAGCAGTTTTTTTCACCACCCATCTGCACTGACATGCAGCACGCGCTCATTTAGGGACTGAAGAAATTTAATAACCTCCTGAAAACTATTCCTTTCTACTTAAGATGATAAATCCCATAAAGAGAGAAAGAAAAGCAGTGAGGCGATCTATGCAGATATCTGAATTAAGCTGAGATCCAGCGCTGATTTATAGGCTTGGAGACTTTGCGAAATTAAGTGAAAGAAACTCAGGGCTGAACCAGTGGTTTATCTCTGCCATCGAGCTGATCTATCACCCCCCCGACTTTAAAGAAAATTAAGCTCCTTTCTTGTGTGGAGAAAAACCCACTCCTGAACTGAACAACTTTTCTTTAAGGAAAACAGAGCCCAGTTCTTTTCTAATCAAATGCCACGGTTGCGACTCGAGGTTAGATCAAAAAAGGCGATGCACGTTTATAAGCTAATGAAAAGCAATTCGTGGGCCAATTTTTTCTTTCCATTCTAAAAATGCCGAGATTAAAACCTCGCTTGTCGCTTCGTATCTCCACTTAATGAATATACAAGTTGAATGAAATGATGTTATGTTGAGCTGTAATTTCCTTATTCCGTCAGGGGGGAAAGGAGGGAGCTTCTCATCATATAGGGCATGCTTTAATACACTCATCTCAATAGATATTAACCACCGGGCGACTACCAAAGGCAATGAAACATTTGGGGCCGTTCATTTCAGATGAAGACGGGAGATTTCTCCACTTGGTTCCACAAATGTTTACCCATGAAATTGCAATGAGATGAAATGTGACAGATCAGCAGCGGCTGAAAGCGGTTTTCTGTCAAAAAGCTAACGTTGCGAAAAGATCTTTAGATTGATTATGACAACTCTGGCTCTCTGCCGTTTAGAATCAAGCCGCCACCGCCCGGTGTTAAACCCATTCATTACTTTTCATTTCAATCTCTTTATGATCTACCTGATAGTCTAACATCCTAATCCTAATCTGAGGTCAGTATCGATCATTTCGTTTGAAGTATAAAGTACCGAGACTTGAACAAGCCCACAGTGGGGTTCGAAAGCTGCACCTTGCGTCTTTTGGCGTCTATTTGCAAGCGAGAGAGAGAGAGGACACCGAAAAGTTGCAACTACCTCTGTCCTGCAGAAAAGCTCGTACTCGTGAGGCCAAAAGGTTACTCGAGGTAATTGAGGTAGCTGCTCAAAATTACTGTTTCCCAGCTCTAAATTTAAGCCAAAGTAAACCTAACGTCTTACTGTGATGAAAAAGTCCAAGCAGAGCAAAGAGAGGAAAAAAAGAGAGCAGAGGCTCGTGGGACCTGACCTGTGCTCTGCCTCGTAATGAGACTTTACCCCACTTTCTCACTGCCGGGACCCGCTTTCTACTTTTGCCAGACAGTGTTCCTGTTGCTTGCTTGTCACTCATATTACCTCTGTACCAACAGCGCTAGGACGTGTAAGGTTTAGAAGTGGAGCAACAGTGATTTAGCATTTTGAATCCATCGGTTTACAATATAAAAGGAAGCTTTTTTTTTCTTGTTCTTTCGGCCCTGCCTCGAAGCTCTTTAGGGTTTAGTTTCCATCAATACCAGCAAAATCTCTTCTCTGTTGTTGCCGGGGAAAGATTGACCTGAATTGTGAATCACTAGAGTTAATCCCTCCTACGTTTACTATATGAAGAGCTGGATTTCCCGAGCCAGGCCCATACACACCGTCCTGTGCGGATTAAGCTACACTCTCCTTTCGGTTCACGTCTGAGTGTCAAGTGTAGATATTCCATGTCTTTCTTTTGAATCAGTTCTTCAGGTAAGCATGAAAAGTTGCACAAAAGGATCAATTTAATGATAAGTAACAAAGAAATTGTAAAGCGTAACCAGATGAAGAAAGGCAAAACACAATGACGCTGCATTAAAAATGTACAGAGTAAATTAGAAAGGTAACGGGAGCGAGTGTCGGGATAAGACACCGATGTGCAGTAGCAAATCTTGAAGTATGAGAAGTATGAGAAGCCACAGAAGGAGCTGCCTGAAGCTTTCAGGTTATGGATGTAGGTGGTAGGAGGAGTTGCTCATGAGGGCCATCACTGAATTTATCCGTTACCTCTCTTTTATGGAGCTGTAACAGTTCTGACTGTTGCTGAAATGGTGCTGCCCCAGCGAGACCACAACATCCTAGAAAAGTATCAAGAGTCCCCCTGTAATTTCCAGAGGACCTTTGGGTGCTTTAACACTTAATCTATTTGGTTCGGCTGGGTTAGTGTGAAAGCTATAATTTGTACTCCTGTGCAAAGCAAACAACAGGAATCCACTGGCCAGACTGTTTTTTTATCTTTTTGGGCAGATTTTTTCTCATTTCCTGACTGATCCACACTGTTGTTATGATATCGGTGCTGTTTTATTATCTTTCCCCCATAAAGGCAACATTTGACGGCCTCCCCTGGACCATTAATGGGGATTTTTGACACCTCAGTCTGATTGTTGTTTCACAATCATTAGAATAGTTTCTGGGGGTTTTCCGAGGATAGCTGCGTAGATGGAAACCACCCTCACTAACTTCTGATGCAAACCCAGTCATTTTGTTCTATTGTCCTCAACAGCTCTCCTACACTGACTGCCTGTCTCCTGAAACTGTGCTGGGAGACACAGCAAACCTGGCAATAGTGCATTTTGATGTTCCATCCTTGAGGAGTTGGAGTACCTGTGCAACCTCTGTAGGGTCCAGGTATCACGTCATGCTACCAGTAGTGACACTGACACTGGTCAAATGCAAAACTCCACCTGTAAAACCATTCCTGTTTCGGGGTTTGTTTAAGTGTTGCCTCTCCAGTGCACCTGTTGTTAATTTCATTAACACCAAAGCAGCTGAAACTGATTAACAACCCCCTCTGCTACTTAACCGACCAGATCACTATCCCACAGGTTTAACTGACTTGATCCTGTACTCTGATTAAGAAGCATTACTTCCAATTTTTCTGTCCCTTATACAATTCAAGCCTGCAAGCAATACGCCAAAATGCTGCCCGAGTAGAGGTCCACCAAATAAAATTCCAGTTGACGTGCCTGTAGTAATATTATCCAGTGAAAAATTCAACGTAGCCCAGAAACTCTGACTGACAAGAAGAATTTTGTTCTAGAAGTTTTCGCCTTTTCACCACAACTTCTATTGTACAAGCCATCACTTAAAGCAGCGATCCCCAACCCCCGGGCCACGGATCGGTACCAGTCCGTGAGTCATTTGGTACCGGGCCCCAAGAGTTGAGGCTCAGGTGTGAAATTTATGGTTTTCAGGGTTTTTATCTGTTTTTGTTAATATTTTTCATTGTTTTTATTGTTAACTCGGTTTCCCTGGATCTTTTCCCGTTTGTTACGAATAAATCTTCTTTTTTTTTGGTACTGGTTTTATTTTGTTGTATTTATCCGCGACACTTTAAAGGCCAGTCCATGAAAATATTGTTGGACATAAACCGGTCCGTGGCGCAAAAGGGTTGGGGACCACTGTCTTAAAGGACACTTTTTTTACTTTGAAAGGAGAAAGTCCTACATTAGCCCTCTTCTCCACTAAGCAGTGACCTCAGGATTTATTTTCTAAATGGAAGCCACTGTGTTGTGGAAGATGGGGGGAAAAAAACATAAAGCTTCGATATCCCCTTGTGCTGTAAATAATCATGTCTGGCCCACAGCCCTGTAGTCTTAAACACTGTACTGGTCTGTAGTCTGCAGTACTCAGTCATCCATATAGAGGGTTAACTCTCTGGAGTGTGAGGCGCACACATTTAACAAACCTTTGATTTATTTCAGGACTTTTATGGCTGAGATGAGCTATTGAAGCTATTCTGAATGATAGTACAAATCTGCATCTTTTTATCATCTCATATTAATTTCTCTGAAGAAGAAAAAAAAACACATGCTACTGCAGTGCGGCAGTTACTTGCACATCCTTGTTATTGTTTATCAGATGCTGTGAAAATCAGAGTAAGCGAGAGCTCCTGACTCGCTATCAGCCGCTATCTTTCTTTGCCGCTCTGTCAGCCATTAGCTTGTAATTTATGCTTTCACACTCTCGGGGCCGTATGCTCAAAGCGATGGCATTGGCGTACGCGAGAAAGTTTTCGCTTTCACTATGTTGACGGCTGTACATTGATAAACAGAAACGCAGCCAAATTGAGTGCTCCTTCACGCCCACCACAGGTGTTCGAACAAAAAAAAGAGGGAATAAAAGGCTCCCATTGGGGTGGAGGTGTGAATTAAACTCCGGCACAGTTTAGCTTGAAACGTGATACATTTTTAAAGGTTGGAGAAAAAGAAAGAATGAAAGCAAGAAAGAGAGAGCCAGATAGGCTCTGAATGTGCTCCCGTGACAGACAGCTCAAACACCTATATCTGACCATGTAAGTGCAAAAACTAAAGCTAGAGAATGAATATAACAGTAATATATGATCAAACACTAAAGCCGGAGCTGCTGCTTTGACACATTTAAAGATTTTAAGCGTAGCAGAAATTCTTCAGCATTGTCAGAGCAGAAGCATTGGCTTCTAAAGTAAGATATGAATGGCTTTTGCAGGCCCGGAGGGTCATAAAACTGGCTCAGCATATAGGAAATTGAATAAGAGAACAAGTAAAAACTCACATGAAGTTGTTCACTATACTGAAACTCCCAGAGAGTGGAGAGAACACCGGCAACAAATTGAACTCGAGGTCAGCGCAGGGAACTTCACACTTGACTGCCTCTTCACATAATACATCTGAAGTCTATTTAATCCAACTTTGGGTCCAAATAATCCGTGCAAATTCATTTTCATCACAGTCCTGTTTTTCATTTTGAAGTGTTATTGACTGGCGGAGGCGTTACAAATACAGTGGAAGGTCAAGGTCTGCTTGGGATTGCTTGTTTGCGAGTGTCTTCTCTTTTCATTTAAATTCCTCGAAGGCCACGCTCGCCATCCCAAGAACAACTTCCTTGCACAAAACCCACATTTTTTTTTTCTTTTCCAAGAGTCTCTTGATGTGGCCCGAGGCCGTGCTACTTCTCCTTTTCATCAGCGTGCTGTTTTTAACACACTTGCCGTACGAGAGTCTGACTCCAAATTAGTGTCCTAAATCCAAACTCATTAACTCTCAAGCCAAACAAATGTGTGCCAGATCGTCTGCAACCTGATGTGTGTTTGAGATTACGAGCACTATAATTCAGCCGTTTATTTGGTAATCTGTCTGCGTGAGGATTTTAGCTAAAACGGTGCAGGACGTGGAACCATCTGTAGAAGTTGCAGAGGGTTTAGCATCAGGCAGGGCCGAGAGGTTCGCATTTACAGTAAGGCAAATATATTCCTTTAGTAAAGGAAAGATGGTTTTCTAGCAGCCTAGTCTTTGTTTACTTATTTATGCTGGGGTCAAAAGGACCCGTGGTGTCTTGAACAGGAAGGAAAAACACAGAGATAAAAAATAATATGCAATACTTTCTCTGCTAATCCACCGAGATTATCGTTCTAATATTCGCCTTTTAATCTCCTTTTAAGTCTTTTTTTAGATTATTGTCCAGAGTCTTGTGTGTTTGTTCATGCTGCTCAGGATCATTTTTCTAATATCAGATATTTTACATCTTAAAAAGAGTGGCTGAAATTAGCAGCCTACGTGTATTTGCATCAGAACATCTGGATTTAGGCACAAAGGGGACCTGCAGGACACAGGTCTCATTGGCTGTGATTCTGCACGCTTACTGCTGTTTGCGTGCTCTGCATCACAACTGATCTAGGTGCTGCTCGTTTTACGCATTCAGTTCAGTCTGCAAAAATGGGAAGTTCTATCAATAAATTTGCAATAGGCGCCAAGAGATTGGCACTTTTCACTGATTTACCGCAGTTAATAGCTGTATTATTACCAACAGGTTCCACGTAATTGTCAGTTTGACCTCACTCAGTTGCAGACCGATTGCAGACTCACTGTCTTATCTTCATCTTGACGCATCGCAGGTGCTTGGAACTTGCAACTTCAAAGCAGTCTTTTCAGAGGCAACAAGTTCAAGCAAGTTCATTGTTCATCATTGCAAAAACAAACAAGCAGGTAAGTTATTTCATAGTAATTATATTAATCAACATGCTAAAATCCATCAGTCTGTTTTAAAAATACAATGAATGCAACAGAAGGGTAAAGCCTTTATCCGAAAACAGCGATTATAAAAAAAAAAGATGCTAGGACAGGAAGAAAGGAAATGTCAGCATGCTCAACTAGATGAAATATTTGTAGCAGTATTTCCCAATGGCTTTGACTCATTCAGAGTAATTTCTTCTTATCAGTTCGCTTGTTAAGTGATGATCAACACTGTTTCCGGGTCCTGCGTTGGCAGAGGCTCTTATTTTTCAATGTGCTGCTGTGTTGTATTTCTTGTTTTTGGATTAGGCTTCAGTCCTAAAAAAAAAAAAGCTTTAAAAACTATTTAATTGTCATTCTCCTTTTGTACAGCTTTTTATTAATTCTATTCTATTCTTAAATTCATAGTACAGTGATTAATGCTTTTAAATTTCACTAATCTTACCAATACAACAGACCCTAAAAATCTAATTAGAGTAGCAGCCAACACAACAGACCAAAGCCAACCAAGTCCACAACATCACATATTGGATACAGCTCAGGAAAATGTGCAATTCATCTGCAGTCTCACATTTATGAACAGAAATGTCATAAAAACTTGCACAAAGACATGGTCAAATAGATGCTACAGCAAAAACCAAACCAGCCTCCTACAATACATAACCCAAAAAAACTGATGGGAAAATATCAAGAAATAGTTTTCCTCCCAACCTGAAGGTAACTCTGCATTCCCCCTTTTGTCAAACAAAATGGCCCCAGCTTCGGCTCCAGTATGATGACAGACGTACATGAGTGCAAGTCCTCTCAGTCCTTTGTCAGTCATCGTACTCCTGAGATATGCATTCAAGCATCAAACAAGGGAAGAGTGCTCAGCACCGGCAGTAGATGTGGGCAGATGTCACTAATGACAGCCCCCATGGCTCAAGCTACACATCCTGACGCTAGCAGCACTGCAACTTTTGCAGACTCTCAGCAGAATCTTAACTGCTTAGTGATAGCTGTCATTTCTTTAAAAAGCCTGAAAAACTAAAATAAATCAAAAAGTGTCATCTTTCTACCGTATGATGAGACGTGTCCCAAAAACTCACTGTACTGTCAAAGACAAGAATTCAATTTGTTGAATGTCACCTGTGCTGTCTTCATATTAGCCTAAAGCTATAATACCTGTGTAGCTAGCTGAAACGTCGCATAAAGTACTTCAACTAGCCTAACGTCACCATCCCTCCAAAACCTACTATCATATAGCTTTTTATCTTTATGTCTGAAATCACAGCCGAAGTGTAATTTTTTGTTTTTTTTAGAAATACTTCTAGCACAGTGGTTAGTTTGTATGTTCTCCCCGTGTTTGCGTGGGTTCTCTCCGGGTACTTTGGCTTCCTCCTACAGTCCAAAGACATGAAGTTAGTGGTTTTAGGTTAATTGGTAACTCTAAATTGCCCATAGGTGTGAATGTGAATGTGAATGGTTGTCTGTCTGTATGTGTTAGCCCTGCGACAGACTGGCGACCCATCACCTGTCGCCCTAAGATAGCTGGGATAGGCTCCAGCCCACCCATAACCCTGACAGGGATAAGCAGAAGAGAATAGATGGATAGAAATGCTTCAGCCAGAACATCACATCATTTTTAGATGTCAGCTTTCTAGTGTGCTCACTGCTAACTTCCACCTCTGCCCATTCTCATAAATCCTGTTTCCCATAGCTGATCTTGATTGTAAGACCTGTGAGAACAAAAGCATGATGATTACTTCAGTATTGTTGCAAAAAATCTGGCCCATTTTTCAGCCTAAGTGTATGTTTCCGTTTAGAAATTAAGGATTATTTCTACCCTAAAAGCACCAATTACATCAACAGATACTATTTGATAGAACCTCCTTTGTATTTGAAAGACATGGCTCCAGATTTTCATTATGAAAAATGTAGGATTCTGTTTTGGGAGCGCCACTCACACAGCAGAGACTGCTGCTTTGATTAAAGTGATTCAAAGTGTTTTTGTTTTTCAAGAGCTGTATGGTGGACCGTGGCTAGCACTTTTGCCCCACATATGGCACATGCAACTCATGGTCAGCTTTCTGAGTAGAGCTTTGATTGTTCTCCCGTGGGTTTCTTCTATAACTCTGTCTTTCACCCAGATTGAAAGGACATGCTTGTTAAAGGGCATCCACACATGAAGAGATTTGCTCATCATATATTGCTTTCTAGCTGACAGCTGGCTGTCAGAACATTCAAGGCTCTGGTTGCCTAGGTAACCCTCTTATGTATTTTCTACATTGCCACATGTCAATCAACAGTATTATTCACTTTTATTTGTAGTTACTTCAATCGCTCGCTTCAGAGTTGAGAAAAGTTTATCCTGGGACCTGTTTGCTTCACATCGCCTAGTGGTTATTTGGCTTTGTTGTTTGAAGTTGCTCAGCTACTGTGTGGACGCCGCTTTAGAACACCTGTTGATTGCAAATTGCTCATAGGTGTGGATGTGAGAGTGTGTGGTCGCTAGTCTCGCTGTGATAATCACCACAGTGACACCAGATTTACTAGTACGTCACAGGACAGCAATGGACTTGTGACATTAGCAGTCCACCAAATGGACTACCAACCTAAACCCACATTGCTCATAGGTGTGAATGTGAGTGTGAATAGTTGTCTGTCTCTCTGTGTTAGCCCTGTGACAGACTGGAGATCTGTCCGAGGTATATCCCACATCTCACCCAATGGCACCTGGGATAGGTTCCAGCCCCCAGTGACCCTAAACTGGGTAAGTGAAAGAAAATGGATTGATGGATGGACAGTGGTTGGCTTTCAAACTAGCTAAGCATGAATGACGAAGGACTCATACCGGAGGGAATAATGTTGTGTTTACTAGTAAAAGAACCCAACACTTACACCACTTAACATCATACTTAATATATCTGTCTCCTTCTGCTGAGGCCGAGCATTTACTATAACGGGATGAGCAGCATTTTGAGTTTTGAGAGCAATCAATAAGCGCATCATTAAAATGTGCAGAGGAGATGCAGACTACAAAATCTTAGAAAAGATTAATGTTTCTTTATTTTCATGAGACAATTAGAGAATGAATACAAAAAAATAAACATTTGTTACAGACTTCATCTGACAACAAGTTTAGTAACTTTATTAAAGAAAATACTAATTATAATGCCGCATTAACATCTGCTTAAGAGATGTTAATCAGTGCTGTGCAATACTGCAAATTTTGGTGTAGATCCAATACCATGTAAATACAGGGCCGGTATGCCGACATCAGTATCAACACCGGCACCAATACTTTAACCTATAAAAGCAGCTTATGTGGGGGAGAGCAGTGATGTCATGCTTAGGAATCATCATCAATTTGCAAATTCTGAAAAAAATTTTAATGACCACTAAATAACTGTGATTTTTACTTTCCACAATACTTAGTTAACACAACAAAACAAACCTTTCAGCTTTTCATGTTTTGAAAGTGGGATTTTTTTGAGACCTGGAATGTTTCTAAAGTACTTTGGGTTGTTTTGATTTGAGCTGTTCGCTTTAAATAAAGTAGATGTGACAGTCGACACAAAAAGGTTCAGACATTTTTCATTCTTTATGATTGAGATGTATTTTTTCATTCCCAGAAAGTAATAATTAACACAAAAGAGTGGGCTACATACTGAACAAAGTGTCCTATCGCGCTAGTACCAGTCCGATTCCAAGATCAGTGTTGATATCACTGCTATCATATTTGGATCCCACTTCTTATGCTAAGCTTGGTGGTCAGTGGCGTAGCACCACCCAAGTCCTGGGTCTCGGATGTATGGGGTAGGAGGTATAAAGGGACTCTGACCTCAGGTTGGGGCGCACTTATATAAAGAAAGAAAGAAAGAAAGAAAGAAAGAAAGAAAGAAAGAAAGAAAGAAAAGAAACGTGCATGTTCTATAGTGACTGGTCAGGAAATCTAATGACTGCCTGGGGGTCCTCTGCTGTGTCGGGACCCTTGTTATGAGGGGCTAATGGGCGGAGACCTGTTTGTGTGCTTCTCGGGTTTTTTTTTTTTTTTTTTTTTTAAATCCTCTCAGGTCCCTGCTGTGATGCGTACTGCAGAAGTAGGCTGGGGGCGCACACACGCCGCAGCGCCACGCACCACTCACACACACTCCCATATACATCATTTCCATTGGAGACTGGCACAGAGACGCAGCGCGACGACCACACTGATATATCTGCTTGGTACGGACTGCCGAAACTTCTGAGACAGGGAGGCGGGTAGATCCTTTTAGCTGGTCCCAGATAGTGGATTCAATCCACGCTCTCGTTTCTTTCTTTGCTTTTTTCCCTCTCCTCCTCATTTTCTCCTCCTCCTCGTCTTCCCCTGGTTTCGTGTTACAAAGCCCAGGGAGGGAGTTGCGCGGAGAGCCAGTTCTTCTGTGTGAAAAACTGAATGACAGGATCATATGGCTTGATTTGCCTTATAGTCCAAACATTTTTAGGAGGAAAAAAAGCCATAGAGGACACGAGAGGAACTGCGAGAGAGATCATCAGAAATTGATGAGGATGTGGAATAATTTATAACTCAAATTCAAAAACAAACGTGAGATAACGGAGAAAGCAGAGAGAGAGAGAGAGAGAGAGGCAGAAACGGATACTGGCTCCAGTCGTCAGAGAAGGACGGAGAGCGGGGAGGAAAAGCGCAGGACGCATTGCCCGTGATCATCAGCACCATCACCGTAATAATAAGGTAAATGTGCGCTCGTTATTTCTCGGCAATACTGCTTCCAGCGCTGTGAGGCGGCTGGATTTTAACACACGAACGAAGCAAGCAGAGGCAGAAAACATCCCAAACCCCGGAGCGTCCGAATCTCCAACTGTTGCCATGAAGCCCACGTTTTTATTATGATTTTTTTTTCTTCCTAAAAACAGCACCATCTAAGGTGCAGTGCGTTTGTCTAGACAGATTATTTGGGGTGTTTTGGGTTGCCAGTTTTGGGGCTCAATGCGATGCAACTTTATCTCCTTTTCGCGCTGTGTAAACACAGCGCACTGCGGTCAGGAGCAGTTGGAAGGGAATCAACTCCGGGCTTTTTTCTACTGTATTTCTGTGCATCTACTGTAATGTGCTGCCGCTGCACCTCCACAATCACAGCCCGGCAATGCTACCGTGCAGCAAAAACGCACAGCGTGAAGCTGACCTCTCGGTGTGTACTGGTGCAGTAGTGTGAGAATGATCTCTTTTGTGTCTGCCTGTATTTCAGGCTCTTAAGTTCTGAGGGAGTCTGGTGCCTGACATGACAAACTTTTAGGCACCTTCCTTTGCTTGGTAGTGCTTTTTTCCGCCTCTAATAACATCAATACAGAATCTCCTCGTAATCCTCACTCACTGTGGCCGCTGTCTTCTGCCTGCGAAGGGAAACTGCTTTGTAGATTTCAAAGTTTTCTGCACTTGTGCACATGTGTGGATTTTAGATTTGTGAAGAGGTTTTAATTTTCAGATGCCAAGAAAGAAAGAAAGAAAGAAAGAACTGAGTCCCTTCAACTGCTGCCTGTATCCCTCAGTTAACACTCAAAAATGAAGCTCTTATGGTGACAGTAATCCACTGGTTTGAGATATTACTTTGGAGTGGTTTCCTCCTTGTTCTTCTCCAGATTTTTTCCCTCTCTGTCTTTTTTCCTTTGCCTTAATGAAGTAAGTATTAGCTTCACTTGAGTGATTATTGTAATTACTTAGGAGGAGGAGGGTTGGAAGGTGGAGGGAGGGGCGTGTGTCCACACTGGACAGTGAGGAAGTGAGGGTTGGTGTAAAAAGGTGGTAGTTTAGAAGAAGGAAGGAAGGGTGTTGGGTTGGGGGTCCCTGCAAAGGGCTGTTGCCATGTGGGACGGAGGAGATAGGTTTTTAGTAGTGATATCATGCTTGAGGATCTGTTTTGTGACTGTGATATTTGTGTAACTGTCTCAGGAGACTCCCTTTCTCTGTACCACAGGTGGGCGGGTGGCTTCTGCAGGTCTCTGTGCGTCCGCTTGTGTCACTGTGTCATTTGCAAAGATTAATGGAAGCAATAAGCGAGTAGAAATCAGAGTTAGCAAGTTGACATTTGCCGTGCAGAGGGATGTAGCAGTGGATAAGCCTGCCAAAATTCAATTCACCCACCTTTTAATTTGGTATAAATCAAGTTCACAGACTTTGAGGGGAAAAAAAGAAAAGTAGACACATAATCCTCACTAAAGGCACGCGCAGTATTGCACAGATTATTTGGCAGTGAAGCAGGTTACAAGGAGAGATCTTTCGAAACCAATTTGGTTGTTGAAGGATTCCTCCTGACATCTGCATTATTCCCAGGCTAAAAAAAACAAACTTAAAAATCCACTTTTATCCAGGGTGTTCGCAACAAAGACACACAATCTGTCGCTCTCTCACACACACACACACACACACACACACACACACACACACACACCGTAGCCCTCTCGCCCCAGATGTTAATGCCTCTATTGAGAGAGCCACAGGACTCCTGCCGACTCAATCTCTTCATTGTCGGACAGACAATGGACTCCACATCCTGACAGCCAGCCTCCTTCCTATATCCCCCTCATGCAATCCTAAAGCTGCTCCTCATACACATGCAGTGAAATGGCACACAGTCATCCAGGCTGATAGCGCACACATGTAAATGGCAATGCCTCTACAGGCACGTGCGCAGCTTCATTTGATGTTTTCATGAAAGCTTGACTGATGTGGAAAGTCTCCTACTGTGTGTGTGTGTGTGTGTGTGTTCCCGTCTTGTCTGGGTTTCATGCCATCCATGCTGGTCCCCTCTATTCCAAGGTTTTGCAACTGATTCGCTTTGACTGATGTGAGTGTTTTGTTTACAAAATGAAAAAAATGCTTGTTAAAGTTTCTTAAGAGGCGCATTGCAGCATAAGCCCCAAAGTTCTTAAATGTCCCATCGGAAAACTGCAATAAATAACGAATCACAGGCAGTTTCCACACATGGGGGTCAACACTGCGTCATAGACCACACGTCGTGACAGAGGCAGATGCCTCCTGTCTGCTCTGTGCCCGCCCGTTTGCGTGCGTTTAATCGTCACCCCAGTGTCACATGCATCACGTCAGCGCGACGTGTACTGCAGCCCACAAACAAGCAGCTGAACACACAGTAAAATGCAACAATGATGGGATCATTGCTGATTATGTAACTCATTTTGCATACGGGAACACACAGAGCCTGTGTTCACGCCGGCTGTGGCGTATCACGAAGGTATGGATCTGAATCCGCTCATCATAATTTCCTTGGAGGCTCTGTGTCTTTGCAGAGCAACAGTTGATGTGCCAGCTTCCCACAGTAGGCTTTTTTCTTTTTTTTTCAAAACGTGCTTTCATCCCAGGACCGATTTAGTCTATCTGCTTTTCTTTGCTTAAAAAAAAGGATCTCGCAGAAACAGATTTTGTTTTGTTTCTGCTGTTTCACACTGGTCTGTATTTCCTGCTGAGGTGAAAAGAGTTCACATCTCGAGCTATGCCCTCTGTGTTCTAATGCAGCTCAAACATAATCGCACTGATTCTGTGTTTTTTTTTAAAGCTCCTCGGTGTATGTGTGTGTGTTAAACAGAGATATGGTTCATGGGAGGCCAGATGCAAGGTCCAGAGAGCTGAAGCAGATGGGTCGTGTGTGTGTGTGTGTGTGTGTGTGAGGGGAACAACGTGTGGCAAGTAGGGGCTGGAAAGGCTGATGTTTAGAGAAGAAGGTGTTTAAAGGAACACTGTGGCAAATGTGTCAGGGTTCAGGTTCAAAGTGATATAAACCTTATGCTGTATGGATGAGACTGTGTGTGTGTGTGTGTGTGTGTGTGTGTGTGTGCAAGATGTGCCTTCATGTTCCTAAGAGTAACGTCACACACATGAAACTCAAACATTAACATAGTGTTGCACATTAGCATGTCATTAGCACATTAATCACAAACGCTGAGCGCCTTTAATTAAACACGGTCACATTTTATGCATTTAAACTTTTTTGTTGTTGTTGTTGTTGTCTAATGCGTATGTCTAAAATTATTTTCTTCTGCTCTTACACTCTGCCTTTCCTCTGTTTTGAGTGTATAAGCACTGCTAGATGAAGTGCACTACAACTGCCCAGCTGGTGCACTCATTACAACTAAAAAACTGAAAAAACAACGCTATGCTCTTATTTGGCATCCATTCTGGACATGCAGAGGAAGGGAGGGGACCGCTATAAAATGTTAAACCAGTAGGAGGATGTATCGTCATCGCCTATGGTGATGTCAGTGCTAGCTGCCTTGGTAATATTGCTAATTATTGCCTTGCTAATATTGGAAAATCTCTATTGGGTGTTAATGACACATGCTCTGTTGTATTGTTCAGTATATAACTGCATTATTGTCGTCTTTGCTGTAGAAGAATTTTGTAGGATAGATGGTCAGAAGCTCGAGTGGTTTGGCTAATGGTTGGTAACGTCTTGCAATTGTTGCTGGAGGTTGCTAGCGCTCGCTAGTGGCAAAGTGGTCGCAAGCGCTTCACTGAAAACTCTCTTTTTAATTGCTTTGGTTGCTAGTAAGTTGCTAGTAGGTTGCCTGAGTCGCTAGTAGTTTGCATCGAAGATGCCAACTCGTCTGCAAACACTTGCAAGCTCCTCCAAGCGCTAGTGAAACTGTGAAAAGTCAGGCCAAACCGGTAAACGGAGGCTGTTTGCCTTCAAGGTTAAAGTTGTACTTTTTGAAATGTGTTGGTTGCAGCAGTAAAAAACAACTTTTAATCAAAGGCTTTTACAGTTTTTATAGTTTCACTATTGTTTGGTGTGTACAATGGCGAGTAATATTAAAAACAACTCATTTCAAGTGTAATTAGCTTAAGTAAGGTAATGAATTGCCTATATAATAAATTGAATGTGTTGCAAAAACGTGCTTTGTTGTTCCATTTCTAAACTAAATACTAGATTAAATATTCAAATCCCATAAAGCACCTCATTGGTTTTTGCAGTTGAGCATGCAGTGTGAAAATGCGACAGAACTTTGGACTTCTTTACTTTGCACATTTGCATTTCTTCTTAATGTGAAAGACACTCTGAAAACACACAAGGATGTTAGTTGTCTCAGCAAATTCTGACGTTTCTTAAAACTGACGTGGTCGTCATTTATTGTTCAAGTACTACAGACGGCACTCTTTCTGTAACGCTGAACACAAATTGTGCTCATGCTGAATGGCACACACGCCACTGCACAACCTCCAGCCTCCGTCTCAGTTGCTTTAAGGCCTGCTGAGAAGTTTCCGTTAGGCAGCAAGGACGGATCCGGGGGGGGTTTGGCTGCGGCTGTGATTGCAGTTGTTCTGAGAGGAGAAGCTTTTTCTGTTCTGCAACTTACTCTTCCCTTTGAGCTTTTTCTTTCTCTCTCTCTCGCTCTCATCCTCTATCTCTCTTGCCCACTTACGCTCACATACACCCCCTCCACTCGTTTCGGCTCAACTCGAGTAGCATGATGAGGTCATTTTTGCATTGCCAAAGTGTAAACCCTTACCACTTATATAGTTCGACTTTAATTGAACAGACAAGTGCACATTCAGTCTACTGTGAATGAAAACTACGCTAGGATACTAGGGTAATCCTTTTTTGTGGCTCTAATAGTTGTGCCAGTACCTTGAATGCCCGGGAGCAGCTGTTATAGATCTTCCTTTCATCTCTCCAAATCAATTCAGGTAAATTAAATGAAGTCTTACTGACATTATTGTCCAAAAATTAACAATATTGCCAAAAATTCACTACGCTCAGAATACAGAATGCAAAGGAGTAATAAATACATGTCACCCTCTGTGAATGATGCAGCCAACCCCCCTCCCCCCATCATCCTTTGGGGCAATCAATAAATAAATAAGCCCTAAGGGAAGAAAAGTGTTTCCAGGAAAGTCAGACTGGTGGAAAATCCAATATGGAGCAGAATGTTGGTCCTGGAGGCAAATATGTGCAGCTAGTATAGCTGTCTGCACCAGATCTTCATTATTTTTACAATATACAAGTTTTGTTTATCAAAGCTTTTCATCCTGACCTGAAATCCCCCCCCCCTCCCCCCATGGCTTTGATCAATGCAATTTTAAAGATGTCAGAATGCAGTGCAGTCATCACGCAGATCTAATTACTGTTGTCTGAAACAAATGAATGAACAGATGGAGAGTAAGCCATAGCTCCCTGCTACGACACAAAGGTTTGCCCCTTCTGTTTTTTCTTTCACCACAAGTAAACGCGCCTTTTCAGGACTTGCTTGGATAGTTACTCGAGGCTTTTAGAGGAGTTCGGTGGAGTTTCTCTTGGTGGCTCGAGTCCTCTGCATTATTTATGCCGGGCAGAATGGAGGTGGAGGAGAGCCCTGACCTGCTTGTTTGTTACCAGCTGACCACTATTGGCCATCTGGTGCCTGCTAGCTACGCTATTTGTGTTTGTATCTAACGATAGCTGGGTCCAAGTTTTTATGTAAAACAGGACACTTGGAGTTAGAAGGTTAAATTGATTTTTGCTTACTTGAGATACAGAACAAATACATATGCATATATATAACATAGTACGTTTGGCGGACAGCAACAGAGGAGTGTGCATCTCTCTTTTAAAGATTATTTAAAAGAATAGTGTGAAAGTTGTGAGGCTGAATTCAGCAGATATTTCTGCAAGTTCGATCACTTTCTTGCTGAGATTTGATAGGATGCAGACCTAAAAGATCATATAGGCAACAAAGTGATGACAAGGTGGTCCACATTTGAAAAGAATAAAACAAAATTTACTTCTGTAGCTCAATAGAGTCGCCAAACGTTTCACAAATCCATTTTAACGATGAAACTTGTTGTTATATATCAGCGCACTTTCCCCCAGCTTCCTTAATGAGGGGCTACAGGAACAACAGCCGGAGTTCACAGATAAAAACTGAACAGCTGACATTTTTTATGACAGCTTGAAGCTACAGTTGTTGATGCAGTGCTGCAACATGCTACACAAACACATTTAATCAACACCCGCAATCCTGAGAACAGCTGTATTTCTCAGATGGTCACAGGAAATAGTCGAGCCATGGCCAAGAATGGCACCACTTTTTCCTGCCTTTCGTAGGAAACGTCTTCAAATCAGGTTGCTTTGCTACGTCACATTTGAAGAGGAAGATTATTCAACTAATGGCAAATTCATCTCTTGTTACTTTTCTAATCATATAGCGTGCACACATTCAATTTACCCTCATCTTTACTGATAAAACAAGAACATTTGGAGATTAAATGTTGAGAATAATCAAACCTAATGACTTATATCACAGATATAAAGACAAATATGTTATTGTGTATGTTGCACTAGAATATTTAGGGACAGTGAATAAAAAGGTACCATGAGCTCCTGTAGCGGGGTTATCTGTTCCCTGTCTTCATCCATCTCTTCATCCCTTCTTCCCTCTCCGATTTTGTCCTTTCTCTTTTTGATTTATGCTCGTCTTCCTCCCTCACACTTTCTTTTTCTTCTTCTTCTCATTCTCTCAGGCCTCATTTCCACCCTCTGTGGTTTTGTCCTGCTTGGTCTCTCCTGCCTACTCTCTTTTCCGTATCTCTTCAGTCCTCTCCATATCTTCGGCCTGTCAAGACTCAGGATTCGCTTGCTGAAAAAGCTGGAAATATCACAACTGTTGAAATTCCTTTTCATCTTTGGTTAGCAGTGCAGGCCACTCGGTATAAATGTGAAAGCATCTGATTTACAAACATAGCTGGGGCACAGAATAACTATGATCAGAGAAGAATGAACACTTGCTATTTAGACTTAAACTCATCGTGGCTGATATACAATCACAGACACTTTATTAGTTACGCCTTGCTAGTATTGAGTTAGACCCATTTAACTGCTGTAACTGTTCGTAGCATTGATTCAACAAGGCTCTGGAAACGTTCCTCAGAGATTGTGATCTGCATTGACGTGATAGCATCACACAGTTGCTGCAGATTTGTTGGCTGCACATCCTTGATGCGAATCATCCATTCCACCACATTCCAAAGTATTTGATACTAAGGGGCCCAAAGTGGGCCAAGAAAATATCCCCCACACCATTACACCATCACCAGTAGCCTGAATCATTCATACAAGGCGGGACGGATCCACACTTTCATGGTGTTTACACCAAATTCTGACCTCTTTTTTTGGACCATTCTCTGTAATCCCTACAGATGGTTGTGTGAAAAAAAAACAGTAGATCAATCAACAGTTTCTGAAATACTCTGGCACCAACAACTATGCCATACGTAAGCACTTAAATCACCGTTCTTCCCTATTCTGATGCGAAGTTTGAACTCATCAGGTGGCCTGGACCATAGCCACACGACGTGCTGGTTGTGATTGGATGGTAAGATATTTGTATCAGCAAGCAGTTGAATGGGTGTACCTAATGAATTGGCCTGTGAATGTATATTTCTTAGTACATTAGTAAAGAGTGTAACCTATATCGCATAAAGAAACATCTGAAATATACAGTCCATTTCACACAGTTTTATAAAACCATAGATAGTGGACAGAATCACTTGCTAAAGTGCTGTGGAGCAGCACACCTACAGCTGTTGATGTTTGACCTGAGTAAGTAACAAAAACCACAGAGTGCACCCCTCTAATCCTAAACTGAACTCGTAGCTTAGATTAGATGGAAATCTAGAAACCAACACAATTAGCCTGGTTTAGTCCAAAAGTTAAACAATGCTTTGTTTTACCTTTATAGCTTTGTTATAGTTTGTGTATTAGCTTTTTGTTCCGAGCAAAACAAAGAAAGCTGTACTACTAAAGATGGGATCTGGAGGCTTCTGACTAAGCTAGGCTAACTGTTTCCTGCTAAGCTACGTTTAGGGACTTCTTGACTCTTTTACTACTTTCTATAAAATATACAGTGAAGATTAAAGTGAGAAACCACAAATCAGCTTGATAAATAATTTAGCTAATAATTTATCATCATTTTCATAACTATTAAAGTGCCCTAAAGCAATTTTTAAACCGGACACAACAGATACCATCTTGGCAGCCATTTTGTTTGTGTTTGAGTGCCGAACTTCCTTTTCCTGTTCTGTAGCTTATCGATCAATGTAGACTATATTTTCTAAACAGCAACGCTTGTTGTTTAGGACAAAACTACAGCAAGTCCAGCTGAAGTAAGTAATGTTATGACGTTTTGTTGTTATAGCAGTTTGCAAAGGCGATAACCACTGAGTCAAGATCTGTGATTCTGACATGAGAGTGGAGTGGTTGTTTCTGATCTTCTCAGCGAACTCTTGGCATGAAAGCAAACACTTTTTTGCCACATGTTGATATATTTCTTTAATTGCTGTTCGCATCTATAATTATAGTAAGCTACATAAATCAATACCAATCCATTTGCACTGCTTCTGGGTTTCCTATTTGGTTTTTTCATCTCCCGAGTCGAAGAGCGGCTCAGGGTAAGAAATCTCCATTATATTTGATACTTATTTAGTAATTTCCTTTTCAGATAGCAGATGGACCCATCTATCCTATCTGATGCTGCTTATTGGGTCTGTCCATGCTTGGCTGAGGCTGAAATTGTAAAGCTGGATTGGGGGAGAGATAGTAATATGCTCAGCCAAAACAAAAACCTTGTCCGTAAGCCAACTGTGTTTCGGGGGCAACGTGTAGATTGTTTAGTATGTTTCCTGAGGCCCCCGACTTGCACGTTAGTCAGCCGTTTGTTATTTTGCTTGTTCCAAGTCAGCAAATGTATTCTGGCTCAGTTGACTGGGCGATGTGTTGTGCAGAGAGGACCACTGGAGTTGTTCCCTTCTTTTGTTATTCAGGTCTCGGTGATACGTCAGTCCTGCTCTGAGCCATTGTGGATACGGTGGTTCCCATTGTTTACTGTCAGTTGCAGCATTGCTATGTGTGTGTGCATGGAGTATGCATATTCAGCTGCTTCTTGCTGTTTTCATTCATTATTATGTCCTGGATAGTCTATGTAAATGTGTCCAGGCTAGCAGCAGAAGATAACAGTTAAAGTACTGGCTCAAACCCTGCATAACTAAGACTGTGTGTATGGGAATAATGATCCAGATGCAGTGCAGTAGGGGGTGTGTAAAGGAAAGTAGGCCCCTACCCTCCTCTTCCCCCGTGCTAACCAGAGCATGGTAGTTTGTTTTTATGACAGCCTTTTTTTGGCATTGTTCTGGTCGGATAGAGCTCGCCTTCCCTACCGTGGGACCGGCCGTTAGTGCAGGAAGTGCTGGAAGGGCACAACTTGAACGCACACACACACACACATGCTGGATTGCAGGCTACAGCACTCACAACCCCTCCCGAGCTATCGCCCCACACTCACGCATAAAGTTTTGAAAGGACAATAAAAAAAGTTGCCCTGCGGCTCGCCGGCTGGTAAGCTGCAGCTTATCCAGGAAGGAGCTGCAGCCAGGCTAATGGCCTCTCTCCAGGGTAGGCTCTACAGAAGGGCCAGTGGAGGCTTATCGGCAGCAGGAGGGCCCCTACATGACTGCTCTCTGAGATCTCCACTGAGCTTGTGTGTGGGAGTAGCTTAGCTTTCGTAGCTAGAAGGAGGGTGAGAGCTATTCTGCTTTATTTTCTCCTGTGATTGTCTCGGGTTAGCTCGGCCTGTAGGAAAATTAGTTACTTATTACCATTCTCAGATGAAAATACAGGTGTTTACCCAGTGTAGCACTTCTAAATTCAAAGTTAACTATCCAAGCTTATTGAAAAGTCAAGGTAGACTTCTACCAACCAAACATTTCTTTCACATACTACGGGAAACTTTTGGTCAGTGCAAAGAGGATGGAAGGCAGTGTGTGCGCCATACTGCTCAAATGCCTACACATCTGTGGTTTATATCTTTGCCTTAATTGGAGACGTCTCAGTAAGGAGTCAGCGTGATTTGTAGAAAACAATGTAATGTGCGATGAAGAGGAGTGAGATGACTTGCCCCCTGTCTGACTAATCACATTTTGCCTCATGGATCTCAGCGTGACGTATCCACCGTGATCCGAGTCCATGAATCACCAATCTTTTTCTTCATCTGTTGTGACTGAAATTAGACAATGGTACAGTCTTCATACCAGCTGCTAATACTGCAACAGAGAGGTATCCTGTCACAAGTACCATCTAAAAGATTTCAAGAGCCTTGAAGAAAGAGGCAATGCAGGGAGTGAATCATTCATGCATATGCTAAACTCACTGTTTAACCAGTAAATGCAATGATATCTAACGCTGTTCCACATGCAGTTAGCCTAAACACCGGGACACGTCCTCATAACGTTTGCTGATCATGAAGTCTTCAGTCTTCTCCTCTTAAGACTCCTGTTGAGCTTCTTTTGTTCACTTTTTCCACACTTAGCTTATCTCAGGCCATGCTATGGTTCTTGTTAGCACCTTAATGGGCTCACCTGAAATCTAGCACTAAATCCTCCTTTGAGTCTGTCTGTATGAGCAGCTGCAGGCACAATAGTCCCCATTGTTGAGGAGCGGGTTTGAAAAAGAGAAAGCAATTCTGGACTGGCCCCTCTCGCCCACCCCCTGTCCTGCTGCAGACTCACCTCTGACCCGCAGGCTGGTTGCGCTCTCACCCATCTCCCGCTGCTCTTTTCCAGTCCACTGCTCTCTGCATGAAGCCTGACTCGTTTGAAGAAAGAGATGGAAAGAAAGGAAGATGCTCAGTGGGACGAGGCCTCAATAATACGACAGAAAGAAGATAAGAGGAGAGGGATTTCGACTGGGATGAATACAAGAGGAAAGGTTGGCAAGAGGTAAAAAAAAGTAGAGAAACGTGTTCAGGTTGCCAGGTTTGGTCAACTCTTAGAGAGAGACGGCAATTGGAAAAGCAAGAAGGAAGCCGGCTTGCCCAGACAGCGGCCCTGAGAAACCAAGATAAGAGCTGACCAGCAGTCAACAATTACACCATCAATTTCCAGTCTGGCTTTTGCCTTCTCACTCTCTTTTTCAAGCTTACTCATCTTTTTTTTCTTGGTAATGTCTCATATTTTCTTTCCTCCCCTGTTGTCTCCACTCTTTGTGTGTTTTTAAACGATCTCTCTATGAGGATCCATTCATTATCATAGAGATAAACTCTTTTATCTTGTGTTTGGAGAAATTAAAATAAAATCTTTCTTGAAATATTTAATCAACTACTGATGTTACGGATAGTTTTGAGGCATTTATATCACGTATCAAGTAGTTCAGCATGTGAAGCTATATAAGTTTAGCTGAACAATTAGCTACAGTTTAGAAAAACAGTGGTTGGAGACCGTCGCCCGGCCAAAATTATCTCGACTGTGTGAAATCTTACTGCCTCTGAAATAGCTGCTTTGAAAGCGGACGCCAGGTCTGTGATGACTCGCAGTCAATTACTGTCTTCAAACTGACGTTAGCGTGTCAGAGATAACGGTAAAATGGCGATAAGATGGAGTCGGTCTCCAATCAGTCTGTGATTAAATGGGGTCAGGCGGGCAATTACATGCTATCTGTTTATGATAATACGCTAGTTAACTGTGGTAAATTAGCAAAAATCTCAAATCTGTTGTGTCTGCAGATTTGTCATTGTCCACATACACGGAAATTCACATTAAAGAGACTTTCATATTAACTACTGACAGACAAACATAGATATCGCGCTGTAGCTGCTGCAGGATTTAAATTCAACTCAGCAGCCTGACTTTATACAATTTAACAACCAGTTGGCAACCAGTTGATTTTGTCCCTGCAATTGCTTGCAATCAATCGCAGAAAAATTCAGTGCAATCACTGGGAAACTATTTATTTTTCCTACTCAAGAGGAGTTTGCTGTCTTATTGTTATTCTAGTGTGACTGACTCTAAACTTTGAGAGGTGCTACTTTACAAGAACATGACTTTTACTTTTGGTAATTAACATAAATTGTGTCTCTTCAAATGTTAAGTTGGAACAATCAAAGCTTTGTGACCCTGTAATTTCTTAATAATCCCTGACTGTATAAAACACTATTCAGAGCTAATACAAAACTAAATTTTCACCCACCAGAACCTCTCGACTTCTCGGATCTATTCACCTCAAAAGAGACCATTTTATTTTTCAGAGGCTCAAAAATGCACCAGCATCCCAAATACCAACTACAGCTACCCCTGTCAGCACAGCCATCAATCAGAGTCATGTCTAACTTAAGCTTTAACAAAATCCAAAAGGGTAACTTATAAATAGGTTATACCCCGTTCAGCCTTTATCAAGACAGAATTAAGCTACAAATAGTTTTTTTGGACTAGACTGTGACACATGTTCTGACTATGGCCATTTTAACATGGCCAACCTCCTGTGGCCGTTTGCGGAACTGATTTTTTTGCCACTTAGGTTTGATCAACTTTTCAGTGGAAGAGGTTGCTGCCTGATAAAAACATTGTTTTTTTTATTGTTGTTGTTAAATAAGTGTTTGATGTAGTGGAAAATTAGAGGCAGTTTGTTATCTGAACGTTACACGAGGCTTTAACAGTAACATTATCGAAATCAAGCCTCTTCCTAATTTTGTGTTTCCTCGTTGAGGCGCATTGCAGAGACACATCCTGGTAGTCTTGCATACGATGTTTACCAAGATAAACCTTAAAGGAAATCTATTCTGATAGTTATTACTTGCTACTTTTATTTGAGGGAAGAAGGTGAATGCTTCCTCCACTACTTATGCTTTCAGCGCTCCTTCAAACAGTCCGTCGAGTACCGAAGGCCAGGTGCTTTCTCTCAATTGCTTACAATCTCACCTTCGCCAGCACATTCACACGTTAGCTGCCAAATGTGCGCATTTGCTCGCACAGTTTTGCATGCTCACACGTTGTCTCTCTCACACAGAGAGGTGCGGCATATGGAACAGTTTATCTTCCCGTGTTATTTTCTTTTCTTTCCCGTACCTATTAGGCAAAGTCTTTTTTAGGAACGCCAGGGAGGAGAGAACGGCTAACTCTTTATTATGATTTTTTTTGCCTGAGGTTAGACCAGCCGCGGAGCACACGCACCCTCTCATGCGCACACAAATCACGCAGAGGCGCACACACAGATAAACGCGGCAGCCCTCTGATTCAACACTTCAAAAAATCAATAACGTCTCTTTCGAAAAAGCCTTAAAGCTAATGCAAAGAGACGGCGAGGGAGTGAAGGGGGGTGCTGATGAACCCCAACAACAGGCACTTACAGCAGGCTCTGCCTCTGTCTTGCTTGCTTTCTCTGCTGATTCTCGATAGATAGATAGATAGATAGATAGATAGATGGATAGATAGATGTGACCCTTTTAAATGGGCTTCCCTTCTTAAAATTCATTGACAGTCCGTCCCGCCATCCCTTCATCCCTCTATCCATCCTGTCCTCTCATATCTCTGCGGCCGAACAGCTCTGATTTGTGTACCAGGATTAAAATCCTCAAATTTGTCTTTCACTCCCTGTGGGAGAGGACTGTGCTTTTTAATTAATTGATTTTGAAATGAAGTTAGCTGCTGTGTCTGTCTGTGTGTGCGTGCACTGACGTGTCTGTCTGCGCGGCGGGTCTCTGTGTGGTTTCGGCTGAGTGTGTCAGAGTGTGTCCCCGATGCTTAGCTGGGTAAAGGAGGGGTGGGGTTGTGGGTTTTGCTGAGCGTGTGTCTGTATTTTTCTCGGTGCCTTTGTTGGAGAAGCCGCGGTAATAGATATCTAAATCTCCTTCTGAAAGTGCAAAAACTATAATTTGTGTTTCTGTAGGCCTTATGTGTGTGTTTGGTTTAGTTTCTTTACAATTTGTTTTTCAAATTAATTGACAGCATGTGTGAATTGCTGTGGTTTGGCCGTTAGTTAAGGCAGATTCTCCTTGTCTTTCACATGTGTTTATGCTATCCTCAGCTGCTGGCTATAGCCTATGAATTATATATAAGAGCTTCAATTGTACTTTTGGTTCTCGATCATACATTGAGGACCTTGCCATAAAAGCCCAGTGTTTCCCTTTGCTTATTGGTCTGACTGCATCCATATGAGCACAAGCTCAAGTACTGAAAAGTGTCTTTCCTGCTGCAGTAGGTGTCATCGGGACCGCACTATGGCATGACACATGACAGACTCACAAGGCTGGTAAACAGCCTCATCGCAGTGACTCAGTAAAGTCTACTTCTGATCAATCTGTTCTGCAGATTCTTCACCAAAACCAGTTTCAGAATTAATGCTACACCCATTTTATTCATGGCTGCGGCCCTCTGGTTACTCATAAGCAGGAACTGCTTATGAGCACTTTTAGCGTGAGCGCCTTTGCATTTGTTCATACTTTTTCATGAACGACAACCTGTGTGAGGGCCGTCACGGTGCTCCGTGTGTTTCTGACTTTTGTCATGCGCAGCTGGGCGGACGCGCTCGAATGCTTTGTCCACGAGCTGCTGCAGCGTTGTACGCCTGCCGTATTATGCGGCGCACACAAAGGTGCGTTCACCGTCGCAGCGTGTTGCCTCTGCGCTGGCAGCGCATGGGGATTGTGCCGCTGATCAGTGGGGTTGCTTTGTGCATCACAGTGGCAGTGGTAGATCTGCTGCTTGCTGTCAAACCCACACCGTCTGTCGCAGTGTGTGCGTGTCTGTGTGTGTTTCTGGTAGTGTTTTTGTCAGCTTGTCTGCGTGTGGGTCTTTGTGTCTGAATATATGTGAGTGTGCATCTTTGTCTCTTTGTGAGCGGATGTGTGGATGTTTGTCTCTGATCCTGTGTATGTGCATAAAGGCTGTAATTTTAGTGTTACTATTTATTATTATTATTATTAATTATACTAGCGCTATCTCCATATCACGTGTCTGTATTTGTGTATGTGTTACCACAGTTACATGATAGACAGATCTCCTGCTAGACTTTATTAACAACGTTTACTACAATCTCTGCTGGGTTTGTCTGAGTGAGGAGATTAAGATGCACATGCTCACACGTGCACACGGGGGGCTGGGGGCATCCATTGTAAAATCATTGAAAACATGGTTTGCAGCATTCCAATACATTCACACGCATTCATCACACTGATCTCGCATATTCTTGTTCTGTCATAATGTGCCACACTTCCCACACTTTAAAAACCCCTCACAAACAGGCAGTTTGTAATTAGTATGAAGGCTTTTTGAAACATTCTGTGTGCGTCTCTTTTGTGGGCTGTTTCATTCACTATGAAATACCTTCGACTCAGAAACTCAAACACCTGGGAAAGTGCGCCTTAGTGTTGATACCAGACTACAAAGACATCAGGGTGTATCGCTGTCACTCTGAGTGGGTGAGTGTGTTTGCTGCATTTTGCAGTACCAGCAGCTGGAAACAATCGATTCGTCTAGCAGAAGGAATTGTTTGATTCTTTATCATTTATTTTATGTGAATAGTCTGCATTCAATCCTGAAACAACCACTTCACTAGTAAATGATAAAATTAGCTTTTGATAGTTAAAAGATTATTTTTATATACTAAAACTAACACAAAAATCATGATGCAAAGGGGAATGCGATGATAATCAACCACATCAGATCACCACAACAGCTGCCAGCAACAGGCGTCAATAGACCAAATAGGCAATATTAAAGTTCAGTGCAACAGCTCAGAAGCTTAATTAAAAAGACAAACTCAGGTTAAATTACGAGCTTCTGGTATGGCCTCAGCCACACAGGCCTAGACACCAATCAGCAATCACCTGGCGAACTCAGGTAACCAAAAGAAACCCATTCAAAAACCAACCCGCCAACCATACACCGATCCAAGCGGTTGGTGAGATGCTGCCGAAGGTTGCTGGCTGCTGCTGGGTGAAACATGGGCGCTGCACCAAAAGCCTAGTTGTGAGTGTTTTGGACACCAGCAGATTGACTTGTGTGCAATAGTCACTATTTACTCTCCAAGCTTTAGTGCAACTGGGGACAAAATGGAGACAAACTGGAAACAGAGAACTTTCACCTTCAAAGTAAAAGTCGTGACTTTCGAAATGTGTTGGCTTCTGTGGTAAGATACTACTTTTACTTTGAAGGTAGACATTATTTGTTTCCGGTTTGTGATGCACTTGTTACAGTTTTGCTACTGCTTGGCAAGTAGTTTCCAAATTTTTACAAAGAATCCAGCATCTTCCATAAAATCTACTGTAAACTGTGGCAACCTGCTAACATCCAAAGCAATAGCAAGACGGTTTTCAGTACAGGACTGTGCAGATCTTTGCAACCAATTACATGCTAGCAACTGTAACCTCCAGAAATCACTCACACTCAGTTGAGGAATACCATTTTCCCCTCATGACTGATCATTACTTCATAGTCAGCGACTGGTTTATAGCCCTATGTTAGCCTAGTTTTGTTAGTGTCATTTAACTGGGTATTTGTTTAAATTCTTATTACTCAGAGCACATTTGTGTTGGTGTGAACAACATGTGTGCAAACATGAGGTGAATAATAGCGGCTAAGAAGCTTTATGTGCAGTGTGTATTGATATGCTAAGCATGTACTCGTGTTGCTTAATGCTAGTTAACCCTTGTATGGTGTTCGTATTTTTGTTACTCAGCCAGTGTTCATGGGTCTGGTGGACCCGCTAGAGTTTTGGCTTTCCAATTAACACTATCAAACAATTTTATGTTAAATTACTCAACAGATGTTTACTTTATCCCAATTACGAGCCATGTGAACAGCAAACATGGTTAATTTTTTCCTTTTACCTTTGTTCGATCACATTTATGAATTAATGTGCTTCTCGTTTTTTGTCAATAAAATGTTATAAAAAAAATAAAATCAGTTCTAATCAAGTGTACATATCCTTATACCATATTTTGCAGGTTTTGATGGTATATACTGCCTAAAGGGGCAACGGCCTCTAAATGGCATGGGTCTCACAGACCCGAACACCATACAAGGGTTAATGCTGAGTTTGTTTGTTGAAAGATATGATATTCAATGAACATTCAAGGAAAGAGTGAACTGAACATAAATCATATTAATAAAGCTTTTCATTCAATCATTAATGAATACTATTCATCCCTTCCTTTAAAAAATACCAGGAACTAAATCCTTACCTGTAAGGTCAATATAGAGACATGACTGTGGGTTCAGAAACACACCCTAACTAAATAAATAATCCAACTCAAGTACAAGCATATGCAAAGGTTGCCATTTTTATGATAACTTAGAATGTGTTGGAAGTCAGAGGTGTGAGCTCTTCTGAAGCTTGTAAAACTGAAGCTTATTGTTTTTTTAGTAAGAAACAAATTAATATATATTACCAGCATATCTTTACTCTAAAATCTTTTTCTCTTGGTGGATAAAAAATGATCAAGAAGTACTTCCTGGTTTGTAAAATAACTGCTAGCTAAAACTAGCTAATTTTTCAGCCATTGTAGATGCTTTTTTTTACTCAGTATGCTAAGCTAGGCTAAAGGCTACATGCTAAACAAACTTGTACTTTTTATTTTGGGAGAACAATACACAAAAATGTTGAACTATTTTTACTTTGACACGGCTCATCATTTTTTAATTACGACTCTTACTCTTCACAAAATAAAAACATCTAAAAGAAATTTCAGGCACATAACCTGTGGTTTAATTACACAAACATAATGGCTGATAATTTCAGATATTTAGAGGTAGGTGGACTGATCAACCAGTATATGTGTTTTGTCTTTTGTTGTTTCACCTTTAAAGCAGAGTCAGACAAAGTGTTTCCTTATTTTCTATCTTTATGTTAAGTTAGCCTAGCTTGGCCTGGCTTTAGCTTCGTATTTAGCATGCAGACATGAGAGCGGTATCAATCTCAAGATTCTGGCAAGAATGCAAATAACTGTGTTTCCCAGAGTGTGGAATTATGACTTCAAAGAAAAGTGGCCCAACACAGACAGAGATGCAGTGGCAGGCAGCTAAACAGATTGGAAAAGAGGAGGCTGAGAGAAAGTCAGAATATGGGAGAGGGAGGAAAAAAAGACAATGGAGGTTGAAATGAAGAAAAGTTATAGAGGGAGAACAGGAGCCTGAGAAGTGTCTGAGATGATGAAAGACAGTCAGAAAAAGTGTGATAGAGTGATGGAGACAAAAATAGGAAAGCGACGAATACGGCAGATAAAAAATGGAGTGGCAGAATGTGTGATTGTTGTGGCCAGAAACTGTCTGACTTCTGCTTGGTGACCACAGTCCTCCTCTGCACTTCATTTATTGTTAGTTTTTATTTGATTTTTTTTATACTGCTGTCATTTTCCCCACTCCCTGTTTGCCACCCAGACACCCTGCCGCTTTTGTTTTTCCATTGCAGCAATAAAATGGCCTAGTTCTCGTCTCTTGCCTTGACTTGAAGCACCAGTGAATGCTTTTTTGGGGGTTTGCTGAACTGTACTTTCTAGTAATTTTGTAATCTGTGTTTATTTTGTAAGAACAGTTGATTGAAGTGCTGTGGCTAGTTGTTTAGATTTTACTGTTGTAACTATTACCTCAGTGGCCTTCATGTTTTAAATGAGGAGAATGCAGACAGCACTTTTGAATTTCTCAGCATGGGCCTAAATTATCATAAAAAAAGAATGACAGATTTCTCTTGAATTTGACACATCCTTTTAAGCAGGCCAATTTGTATTTACATGCTGCCAGTCTGTCTCAACATGCTGCCCGACACTGGCGTTGGTTGTGTGGAGATGTGGCTTCCATTGCAGACTGAGAACATTTTTTTTCCCCCCATCTTAAATTGACTGCTGAGCCTTTGATTCGAGGGCTGACAGCATGTGTCAGGCTACCAATGAGCTTCACATTTCTCCGCAGAAAGGTTTGTTTATGTTGATATTATTCAAAATGGTCTGCAATTTGTGACAGTTGATGGAAAGTTGAAAAAGCTTCCCAGTGACAAAGCCGCATGAGATGACAGTTTGCATGAATAAATTACAGGTTCTAGATCCTGAACTTTATGTCTGGGTTAGAATTAGATGAAGACGATTTTATTGAGCC
Source organism: Oreochromis niloticus (assembly GCF_001858045.2). Lineage (NCBI taxonomy): Eukaryota > Metazoa > Chordata > Actinopteri > Cichliformes > Cichlidae > Oreochromis > Oreochromis niloticus. The sequence goes on along the minus strand of NC_031977.2, from coordinate 7,538,678 downwards.
TCATCTGTTATTGTGATGTAGGTGAAGTAATGATCTATTTTCTCCAGCTTCTAGGCTGTCAGCCTGTTAAACCCAAGCTGCAGCCTCCACTGTTGCCCAAAACTGCAGTTCCTCAAGTGGCCACATGAAGCTGGCTCCAAAGCAAGTCAGTTTCTATAAATTCCCAACTATACAGCAAAAGCAAACAGTCTCTGGGATTGTGTTACACTTTTCAACAGTTTCACTCTTAAATAGAGAGTGTTTGGTAAGTGTTTGCAGAGAAGTTGACGCCTTCCACGCAACAAATTTGGTAGCAACCAAAGCAACTGCAAGCAGGTCTTTGGTGCATCAACGTAGACTACTTTGCGACCATTTTCATACCTTTGCGACTACTAGCAACGCAGAGCAACTATTAGCATTTTCCACTAGTACCTACTTGGGTTGGCTCGGCAGTGCTTGACTCAGTTTCCAGGGTATTCCATTGTAGTATCTGGTACCAGGTACTTTTTTGGTACCTACTTCAGTGTGTGCATGTGTGTGTGAAAATGTGGATGACTGAATGTAGTGTAAAGCGCTTTTGGGTCCATAGGGACTAAGTAAAGCGCTATACAAATACAGGCCATTTACTTATAGGCGATCCAAAAATGTGTCTTCAGCAGACTTCATGCTACCAATTGGTTAGTCAGTGGCGCCACTGACTCAAGTCATGAGAGGGACTCAGTTACAAAAGCCAAAACCACCATTGGGGCAATTTTGCAGATCATTTTTTCATGGCTACTAGTGGTTGCAAGATAAAAACTGACCAGGCTTTTACGCCTTTGTGACCGAGGCCTAAGACTTAAAGTTAAGTACATAGCCACTTTGATTGCTAGGTAAGAAGCACTAGCCAGTTGCTATTAGTAGGCCTTACTTGGTGCTAATTCATATCACTGAACCAGCCTGAATGCCTTTACATGTAGGTAGTTGATAAATTAGCACTAATTAACAAATATGTTTGTCTCCACCTTGCACTCAAACAGTAAGGTTTGCTAACCAAATTAGCTAGCTCCACCCTCGCATCCCAAAACGGCCATTCCTGACTCCAGAAAAACGAATGCGGCAACAGCCAGAATATGTTGAGCCTCCAAAACATGGTGTTGTACTGTATGCGGTAAAACCCTATAGTCAAACTTCCCATAAGGCACTGCAAACCCACCTTAAAAAATGTGGTTTGTATGATCTTTCCTTATCACACATCTAAAGGTAGCGTCTGAAAGTTGATGAGAACAAACTGAATCCTGGTTGTTCTTTTGTAGTCTAACGCAAAAATCCATGAACCACAATTATATGGCAAAAGTACCGACTAACACAATAAACATCCAAATGTACGAATTCAAATCAAACGTCGTCTTCCTTTCCCTTATCCTACTCAACTGAAGAGATTTAATCTCACAGTGTTACAGGCAATGCATTCAGCATTCAGCCTCGAACGGCAAGCATTTAACAGGTTGCATTACATTTTAACACAGTTTCTCGCTCTCCATTACCGCACCATTGATTCCGGTTAGGTTCGCATTCGAAATGGATCAAATGTAAGTGAGTCAAGGGTTTGGGTGGAGAGTTTCATCTCCACTCCCCCTGCTCCTGACAGTTTAAAGCACATCGAGCAATCGGCTCTGGGCTCTGTGATCTCATGACGAGGTGATATAATCCTCGTTGGTCACGGTGTCTGGGCTGCCAGTTGTTTACTGTTTAGCGACTGTGAATGTGAATGTTGTTTAGCATGATACACCTACAAGCCTCCCTCAACAGCATCAACTACTTTATCCTGTGAGAACGCACCAGAAAGTGACCCCTCCTTGTAGAAACGGGGAAGCCTCGGTGCTTTCAAAAGGGTTGAGCGATGTAACTCATACCAACAGCTCAGCTTGCTTTAGCCCAGCTGGAAGCATTCGTGTTTGTACCCTCCCTGTCTTTGCCATGTCTCCACTCCGTTGCATCCAAAAGAAGCACAAATACCATAAAACAGCTTTGCTGAGGTGGAAAAAGAAATTGCTTTTGAACCGAACGTTAAATGCAGCCTAACCAGAGCGAATGGTGAAATTTGCCAGCTGTTCTGAATTTACAGAGCAAGACGATCTGCTGAGGTTGAAATGTGTCACATGCTCCGTTCCCAAGCTCCCTTGACAATCTAGTGTGACTTATAATTTATCTTGTCACAGAGTGTACATCTTGTAACTTTTTTCATTCCTGCAAAATGATACAGCTCACCAGTGAATAAACATATACCCAGTTCATAAAGCTTTCATGCGTTTGTTTTTCCTGAGCTTGGCTGTAGTAAACACGCTGTTATGCAAGTCACTCCTTGTGAAAGATGTTCTGGAACGAGCACCGTCATTATTTTAGGGGAGGGGTGGGGGGGCTTTTTACCACAGGCATGATCACTTGTTCATAATTGCATCATGGACAACAAAAAACAAAACATTATTTGGATTCATAAACAGTTCACATTTACAGAGTAAAGCTGTCACTAGACTACCAAGCATTACAACCAGTCATTTACTTCACTGAACAGCTCCACGTGCCTATTAGTTGAAACAGATTACATGGCTAATTAACATGTTATTACAGGTGCACAAACACACACATATATATATGTATACACACAAGCTGTTTACACCAACATAAAATCTGCTTTTATTTTGACAAAAATGGGCAAAATAGACAGTTTCACCACAAAGCAAACATATCATTAGCATTCCTGCACTTAGCTACAGTGCTGGAACAGATTGCACATAAATTGTACTCGGGTCAAACTAGTAAGGCTGCATTCAGATGCAGCTGACATCTTCAGATGCTGTCAGTTTAATGGAACGCAGTGCATGTCTTAAAGGGGCTTTGCTAATGCCGAGATCTCAACAGCCTTCACAGTGTGTTGTACATGGAGAAGACAGAACCACGACTTGATCTCAGAAACGTCACACCCCAAATTGTGACCACAACTGTGGATAGAAAGCCATCGAACAAGCATCCATGTGCGCTATGTTTAGAGTGGCCTTAGCACTCCATGCCAAACAAGATCCCTGCTGTTGCAGAGTAGGCCGCTACATGAAGGACATTGTGAAGCTCAGACAGATTTTGCCCTAATAAATCATCATCATCTTTTAAAATGATGATTCACAAAATAACATGAATTACATTTGAAAACATCAAAAAAGTAGAGAATGAAACCATAAACTTATCAGGAAGATGAATAATGGGCCCACAGATGAAGGAAGCCACGCGCACAGACATTTACCCAAGACTTCTGTGTAATTAGACGTTTTTTAAACCATCTTTTATATACAGTCTATAACCCAGGGTCACAGAGCGCTCCAGTAAATTGAGTAAAGTCTCAAGGTGAGCAAATGAATGTTTCAGACTGCACCTGTGCTCATGGGCATTCTGCAAATATAGACAACAGAAAGTTATTGAACATGAATTTCTAAGGGAAGTGAGCATGATTGTGTTTATATAAAAGTTAAAAATTTTGATCTGCAGTTGGATAGTTCAAAATATTCGGGCCCAACTAATTAAAATACTGCTTCTTTGGGTTTAAAGGGTCTAGATGAGCCGGCTCAGGGAAGTGATTATGAGCTGCAACGGTTGCCACCCTTCAAGAAGTATCCTGTGCAAGGTGTGGTCCTACCTGCTGAGACCACAGAGCCGATACAAGGAACTGACATCCCTCATGGCCTTGTAACAACTAAGAATGGGAAACGTGTCTTGACTGTATTTCGTGCTTTTACGTGTTCTTGCAGCAGCACACTCGCTCCTGCTTTGAATGCCTGCTAACAAACAAAAGATATACACCTGCTTTGATGCTATTACCCAGAGTTTTTATGCTCAGAGTTGCAGCCTTTATTCTCCCATCAAGAGCCCCGCAGAGCACAGGACTCTCACAGAGCAACATTACACACAAAGACGGGGATAAGCAGATACATACGCGTAGAAAACATATTCTTGGGCAAAAAAAAAAAAAAATCTTGGCTCTGTTCACCTGTTTCCCTCCTATTCCCTCCAAGCCAGTTGAAATATTGCAGTTTTATCAGAGCCCATGGCTCGTTGGCATCAGGATAGGAGTTTTAGGGAACAAAAGCACTTGGTCAGGGTTAGGAAAAGTTAAGGGTATGGTCTAGAATACACCTTTTCCACAACTTTAACCCTACATCTGGAAGTAGAATGCTAAAAGGGTACCATTGTGGTGTCAAGGAAATTCTCAACAAGCACCCAAATGCAAGACTGGAGTGACACTGGGCTGCTCCTCCTCCCTCAGGCACGTCTTGCAGAGAACCATCCCTCTCCTCTCCTGTCAGGGGGAACAAATGAGCCGGGGCATGTTTCTTATGTGTGTGTTTGTGCGTGTGTGTGTAAGGCTAAACTTCCTGTCTGTTTGGTCTTCCTCTCTGTAGTTGCTTCCTCCCCAAAACATATACACACAAACACACACACACCTGCTCCGCACTGTTACCCCCTGACAGATCACTGACATGCTGTCTCTAGGCCATCCTGCAGTGTGTATGCGTATGCGTGTGTGTGTGTTTTGAGTGTGTGTGCATGCATGTGTGGTTACAGACACCCTCCCACTGAGCCAGTCTGGCAATTGCCATTTCTCAAGGAGCTAAGGAAGGGAGGGAGCATGGAGTAAGGATGGAGGGAGGGCGAAGGCCTTGATGTGAGTGTGTTTGTTGTCAGAGGGTTTATTAATAAAGATGACCTCAGCCTGTGCTGCACAGAGGGTGTGTGTGTGTGTTTTTTCTTTTCTTTCCGTCTTTCGTTCCTCTTTCTTTGTGACTCTTAAAATAATTATTATTTTGAGGGGGGAAAAAAAGGATTCATGTGTTTATGCATGTGTTTCTGCACCTTCTCGTGCCAGCTTTCTCCCTCCTCTTTGTGATCCCGTGGTGGTTGCACTCTGCTTATTTGGACTCATAATGCGTCTTTGCCATCTTTTGCGTGCATGCTAGCTCATCTGTGTATGTCTGTGTGTGGGTGTCTGTGTGTGGGTGGGCGTAACAGGGATAATCCTTCTTGATATGACTCCTTTGTGTCTCAGCGTCCGTGGATGTGATTATGTGCTTCATTATGTCGGGCTAACAGGTTGAGTTCTCTGCGTGTGCGCGCGCGTCTGCAGACGTCAGTCACCTGCTGTGTGTGCAAGGAAGAACAGATGTCCTCGAAAGAATAGAAGGATGAGTAACTTCCTTCAAAGTGCAGGGCATTCCTGAATGAAATCACTCTGTAAATCGAGCTCCGTAAGTCAGTTAAGGTTCAGTTCACTCAAATTGCAAAAGCACATCTCTCCTGGTTGCAACAGACCATTCTGACTAGAGTCATTGTGCCTGTTATTTTGGATATTTCTTAGTCCTAACTACTTTCTAGCAATGAAATAGTCTCTATGTAAAGCCTGCTGGCTGTTGACAGTGTTTCTGTTGCGTTCTGTTGAACACTGTATTTCGGTGGGGGGGGTGCAGAGTTTTATCTGTCAGCTAAACCTGTCTCCATTCCTATCTTTAGCTTTCTTGATGTTTTCTGACAGTCCCCTCTAGGTTTAGCTCCGCCATCCACACAGTGATACAGAAGTGTGTACAACTGCTGCCGTCTGACCTAATTGGCTCCAACAAGCACTCAAAAACTTTTAAACAGAGACCACTGCAGAAAGTGCGAAACATCCTCTGCACCTCTTTTAGTTTTATGATATCTTTTTAAGGTAACAGAATGACTCCCACTGAGCATTCCCAGGCATGCGTTCAACGCATTTATTTTAGTTTGTCTGCAAGGCCTGCCAAGCTGAGCGAAACTTGGAATTGCAAGAAGGAAGAATTGGAAGAAGGAAGAACTTTGTAAATGTTAGCTTGGATCTCTATCTTTAAAATTGCTAAATTGGGCACTGGCCTTGCAGGGGGATGCACCGTTCTAGTTGATTGTGTCTTCCTGTGTTGATGTGTTATGGCTGCTTCGTTTGGACAGGATTCAAACAAAGTCTGGCGTGGACTAACGTACGGCTGCACTGCAGGAGCAGTTGTAAACATGGTTCAAAAGAAACTTTTACTCAAGGTAAATGATAAAATTGGTTCCTTTATGATCCGTTTAAGTAGCCATTAAAGATTAATACAAAACTATAAGAAATGTATGAAGTCAGGTTAGGTTGAGTTGGTGTTTTCAGTGGTTGAGGGTGATCTAATTTGTTTAGCTGTCGAGCCAGCCCGTGTGTCTCTCCCAGAGGGCTGAAGCCGGCGCTTGAGTGGGACAGCCTGGCAAGCAGTGGGTCCTTTGGGGCAGTGCGGTTACCAAGGAGGGAGATGGCGGAGCTCATTTTGCCCTCTGTCTGCCCTGCCACAATGAACACTGGGGCCATTAGGGACGGCGTCGTCCTGCAGCCCGGGAGAGCCACCAAATGAGATAATGCTCTGAGCTCACGCTTTTACTGCCACCTACACACTACACATGCAGGTATGCACATGTGCACAAATTAGGCAAGCACAAACATATAAGATCCAGTGGGATGCAGTGCACGTAGGAACACACACACACACACACACACACACACATATGAGTAGATGCATGAATTGATCCTCGCTCACATATATTACTCTTTGACCTCCCTCTCTGTCAATAATCCTCCACCCATGTAGGCAGCTCCGGCTATTTGCTATTTCAGCTGCAGCAGCCAGTTACATTTTGTTGGACAGACGGCGGCAGAAGCAGTGAGAGGAAAGCTAATGAAACAGGATATCCCTGCCTCTGGTTATTCCGCAGGAGAAGAATAAGGAAAATCACACATGCTTTGACCTTGAATGAGTCTATAAAATCACAGAGTGTGCTGAAGACCACTGCGTGTTTACCCAGTTTACTTATTCAGTGCCAGGCGCCGTTTTTCTGCCCTGTACTCCCCCATAATAGGTCCCCGTCAGTAATTCAGGCATTGAGACATAACACTAAGTCATCCAGCGAGGTTTCAAGCGCACATAAACTCAGTGAAATTACACAGGGGAGATAAAACTTTGCTTTTAATGGATGCTTCTCTTCTTATCGACACCCATGCATGTCTGATTATAAAGATGCTTTTCTCGAAATGTCGACGTAAAAGGTTGTGAAACTTTGCATAAACGAGCCACAGCTGAGGAGGTAGTGTGTGTGTGTAGGTATCTAATGATTGCAGAGGACTACAAAGGGAAATGATGGGATCAAAGCAAGAACAAGGAAAAAATAGTCTCTTTTTTTTTCCTGTTTTCTCTTTCTAACCCCTATTTTTATTTATTCATTAATTATCCAAACTACTTTGCATAAATCTTGGTAAATTGGACTCATTCAAACAAACATAGGTTTTCAAACCAGAAATTAACACATTTTATGACGAGGCACCCTTAGATCCTCTTGGAGAACATGTTTTTCCAAAATGTGGCCGTTTTATTACACAGTGAACCAGTGAATGCAAAAGCCGGATCATATGATTGAAATCATTTTTATACTCATCAGGCTACTCAGTGACCCCCTCTCTCACTGAGGAGGCAAGAGGAACAAAACCAAGCCAGCAAAAAGCTCCATACAGTGGAGGCCATCACTGAATTGATAACTCTCTCTTTAGAATCCTCCACATTCCTGAGAACTGCAAAACAAAAGGGAGAATCTGATTACTCTAAACACCGAAATATGTCTAAAACTGAAAGTTAGTTTTGAGTTAAAGGTCATGAATATCTTTTAAACTATATATCACCATATATACTGTCAGCAAATGATCACGTTTCTGGACAGCTATAACAACAACAGCTGGTTAGAAGCTCACTTCATGACAGCTAACGTTAGACTCGAGTGCTCTTAAAATCACAGCTTCCTTCCGCTAAACAGTTTGATGACATTCTTACATTATATGAGATTTTATTTACTAATTGCCCAAGTTTGACAATGTCAAACAATGACATTTTAAAGAAAGTTTCAGTAAAAGCAGGATAAATACCACCTAACTGAGGCTAACAGCAGTTTACAGAGGCTAACAGTAACTAACAGAAGCTAACAGTAATTAACAGGGGCTAACAGTCACTAACAGAGGATAACAGTAACTAATTGGGGCCTAACAGGTCTACCTGTCATGTTTCATGTCTGCTTGGTTCACGTTATCAAGTTCGTGTCATGTCTGCGTCTTGTCATGTTTATATGTTAAGGTCTTTTGTTGGTATTATTGGTAAGAATTCAGTTGAGTTTCTTTCTAGTTTCGTTTCTCCTATAACTTCTAATTTATAAGTCTCTCTTTGTGCTCCATCTCCAATTCCCTCTGTATGTTCTACAGTGTTCGTGCTCCTCGTGAGTTCACCGTGTTAAGTCCACATCTTAGTCTGTCATGTGTTTCATGTTGTCAAGCCGATGTTGTCAGGTCCGCATCTCTCCATGTTTCCTGTTTTATTTTGAAAGTCTTGTTTCCATGTTCATTGTGCTTAGTATTACTTTTCCCTGTCGTGGCACGATGTTCATTTGTGTCAGCTGTTTCCCCATGTGTTCCCAATTTCCCTAATCGCCTCTGTGTGTGTTTAGTTTGTGGGTTTTCTTTCATTCTTCGTCAGGTCATCTGTGTTACCTCCCTCCACATCTTGTCATAGTAGTCATAGTCATCTTAGTCATCATAATCATCATAGTTATCACAGCTGATTCATAGCTTTTCATAGTTCCCACAGTCTTGTCAGAGTTTTCATAGTTTTTTAATTTTCCCAGTTTAGGTTTTCCAGTTAACTCTCAGAATAAACGGCTCACTTTTTGTTTAACCCCAGTTTCATCTCCTTCTGTGTCCGCACTTGGGTTCTCTGTTTCACTCTCTCGCACAGTCAGCTCCCACTAACCGTGACACATACTCAGTAGTACTTAAATGAAAGCATTAATGTACTCATGGTACCCTAACTATTCAAAACACCTGACTTGTTACTGTCACTGAGTGACTGCCATGACTTCTTATCATCATATAATGTAGTCGTTTCCAAACCTTCAAGCGACATGTAGGAACAACATTGGAGTTGTATTTCTGGCAACCTGATGAAAAGAAGCTTCCACCGTGGTTTTTAGCTGCTAAATGCTCCACAATGTCCCCCCATTAGTTGCTAAGTGTCTAGATACCTGCTGGGCTGAAAGGACACATTTGGATTTATTAAAGCTCTTTCATTTTTTCCTAAAAACTTACTAATGTACGAATGAATCAAAACAGTGACATTACAGGCTGTCAAACCAAAGCAAATGGCTGAATGATGCTAAAACGTTATAACTCTCTAAAATATGAATTAATGCAGCGTAGCGTTTAAGACAAGTTAGGGATATTTTAAAAAAACGTGACTTTTAAGAGGCAGTATTTAGGAAAGATTGGTCTTGGCATCAAGATAACCTTTTTACTTGCTGTTTTTTCTATTATGGCTCTTTTTTTTTAGCATTTCCATTCAGATAGAGCATTTAATGAGATGGAAAAGTTGACTTGCGACTTGACACCCGTAAACTGTGCGCAGTGAGGAAAGCAGAGATCTTGGAGTGGTCCAGGGAAAAGCTGTGCATGGAACGTTACGAGTTTTATCAGAGGGCGCCTTAGCAGGACGGATTTGTTTGGCTTTACTCCTTTGTGAGACAAATATTGGGATGAATCTCCTCTCTGCTCTGGGCCCTGTTGTGAAAAGGCCAGGGCCCAAGCCAGGGCTTTACCATCACATCCTCCCACTTATGTAAACAGATGTCTCATACACACACACACACACATGCATGCTCGCACTCAGAAACCTCTCACCCAACACACTCACCCCAGTCATTTTAAAGGGCTTTCCCAGAAATACAGTTATACTAATTCCAGTGAATGAAATCCTTTGCCTAAAAGGATGAGTTCATCCCTTTTATTTGTGTGGGAATACGAAGCGCTGCGTTGTGGAATACATCGACAAATGGGGGCATTTTTCTCTCTCAGTGTGTCTCTTCTTCGGTTTTGCTCGCACACCAGGTGCTGCTCAGTATTTTGTGTCCACTGTGGCTCTTGTGGGTTCTGGCACAGTGAGAATAACAATCACAGCTCCTCGGTTCAAACCCATATCAGTTGCCAAAAGCACCGACGCAGACGCCGCTCTTCACACAGGAAATGAGAGGATGATAGTGGAAGGGTCCCACTTCACTGGAAAAAAAAAAATCACAATTACCATCACTTTATCTGTCAACACCAACAAATGTGGGGGGGGGTTGTCACAATGCAGAGACAACAGGAGGTGGAGCCGCTCGTTCGGGCACCGGGCTGATGCGTTCTGATCCACTGCAGAGCGAAAGCCTTTGATAGCATCTGCGCTGTGGGCTGCAGTTACAAAGTTCAGAGCTGGCAGAGCTTTATTTTTTCCTAAAAGTTAGAGCAGTCATGAAATATAAATAGCAGAAATATGGTTTGGTTTCCACAACAATGGGCACGGTCGTTTTCCATTTCTTATCTCTGAGACTGTAGAGAAATGAGACGCTTTAAATTTCAATTATTGTTGCTTTCTAGTGCTTAGCGAACTGTTGCATGTTTTTTTAACCAGCATGTGTGGAATGCTGAACGCCTCTCACCCTGCATCCTGAGCTTGATTCTGCCAGAAGTTTCTTTATGTTAAAAGGGAGTTTTTCCTTCCCACTGTCACCACATGCTTGCTCATAGGAGGTCATTTCATTGTTTTCTTGGTTTGTACCTTAAAATATTTGGCACCTGTTGTTATTTGCAGCTATATAAATGAACTATAATTGAATTACATGGTAGCCAACTTACAGAAACGGTGAGACGACAAAACAAGTGCAGCCAGCTGGAGGCGGATACATTAACTTTCTCAAGTTCTAGAGAGCTCACTAAAAATGGCAGACGACTATCAGATACGGATGTTGCATGTCTTTCAGTTTTGTTTGGCAACAATGTATCATCTATTGAAGAATTTAGTATTATATGTAACCAGAGGCACCACAACAAGTTATGATTGTCAATAAAATGCAACAATTGGTGCAAAAACACTGGTCAGATGTTGGGATCTCTTGCTCATGCATGCAAAGCTGGGTTTGCTGCTTGACTGCTGCAACATTAATAATTGGTTTACAGACTCAAATTTAGCATCCTGGCTGCCTTATTTCAGTTTATTTTAATGAGCTTGTATAATGTAACATATACTTCATTGATCCCCGTGGGTGAAGTCCTCTCTGCATTTAACCCATTCACTCTGTGAAGCAGTGGGCAGGGATGGTACGTTGCTCAGGGATACCTCAGGGTAGCTGTTCGGTGGATTCAAACCCCCGACCTTCCAATCATGGGGCCACCATTCTACCTACTGAGCTATCCCTGCCCATAAATAGGCTTGTGCTCCAGGTGAGGCTCGAACTCACAACCTCAGCATCTCTCTGCAGGTTACTGTCTTATAAGTACAGCGCGCTGACCGATTGCGCCACTGGAGCTTGTATGAAGGACAGAGTGCAGGGAAGTTATCTGCAAACAAGCTGTCTTTATAACCTGGCTAGGTGAAATATACAGACATATATACCCACTAATCAGTGCTAAGAGCAGAAATATATTTCAACATCTTGGATATCCGCCGTACCACAAAGCAATTCCCCCAAAAGGCACCAACGACACAGTCAAATACAGTCAAAAAGTCCAGATCAGTTAGTCAAAGTACAGGAAGTGAGGCCTTGGTAGTCCTATCAGTCAAAGCGACCACGACCCTAATTTTTAAACCTTGGCAAAATCCAAATGGGCGAGTTATTATATACTAAAATTACTCACCGAAGAGTTGTTGTGACCATGGAGACAAGGCTTTAAATGTGCCTTTTGTTGCTGTAAAATTGAGCATTTTAATAAGGGAATCTGTGGGGACTGACTCGTTTTCGGCGCCAGCCTTAAGTGGACCTGCAGCTCCACATAGGCTTCATTTTTCAGCCCTCCAGGTCGTCGCTTCATTGAGACACTATGATTACCTGGTATTTTGAAAGCATTAGGAATCCATTAAGTATTCGTCTCTGATGACCTTTACCTAAATGTAAGTGGCATCGTGATCCAGCTAAAGGGATTTTTCGCACTTTATGAACCCACAAAACGTTTCTAATAATTGCTTATAACCGATCTCTATAGCCATAAGATACATCTTACAAAACTGATATCAAATTCAAAATGCTACATTAGCCACCTTTGCAAAGATGCCATTATTACTCTTTAAAGCCACGTGTCTGTTAAACCTTGTAACGGGAATAGTAAGACAGAGCAGACGCAATATTTCACATAAAGGACGAAGCACAGGGAAGATAAATGCAGTGTCTGCTGTATCAGTCATTTCTATGGTACTCTGAATAATCAATGCTTCAGTTGAGTATGGAGGAATGACTCTCACGAGAGATCTCTGTATGAATTGACCGCCGTGTAGTGACGCTGATAATGGCTCTGGCGAATTGCGTCCATCTTTAATTTTAGCTTGTAAATCACAACCCGCAAGTAATGGGCTGCACTTAGAGAGGTCAGAGTTTATGTGTAAATCATTCTGGAGGACAAAGCTTGCTGTGTCAAGCTTTGCAGCTCTTTTTTTTTTCCCCGAAGGATATTTTTTTCTGATAGAGGGGGTTGGCAGTAGGCGTTCACAGCTCAGATCTAGCTCTGACCTTGGCCAGATGTCCACCAACACCGAGATGTGTGTGCATGCACGCGTTTGCGTGTACGCGCTTCGTCTGCCAGGTTTTCGGAGAGTGCTTGCATCTAATAGGGAATGGCAGGCATTTTGTTGGGCTTTATTGCCACATGCCTCTTCCAATCCTGCCACTGATTAGAGCTGCCATTACTGGCACGCCAACGTGAGCGCGCGCTCTTACGAGGCAGACGTTGGCACACGCTCAAAGCTCTGGCCTTTGCATGTGATTAGCATCCCATTGCGTTGTCTTGTGCGGCGATCAAACGGAGCACGGAGTTGTGCTCTTGTCGAGGCCGATCGGGGGAAGTGACGGGTACGACGTCGCTCCACTTTTATTCAACTCATCGGGGTGCTGCCAGCTTAGACAATGTCAAATTTGCAGCTAAGCAATTAAAGGCCCAGGCTGTCACAATTGAGCCTGATGGGGAAAACTCATTGTGGTGGCATGCAGGCAAACACGTGAACACAGATACAGGTGCTGGCACACGCACACACACGATACATCCACCCACATGCGCACACGTACAAAGTGTATGTATATTTACAATAAGCATGCAGGCGATTAGCTCAGAAAGTGCAGGTGTAAACTGTTAGTCATTGCTGATTCACAAGCAGCTGGCTGGCTTCCACACAGCCACTCACTGTGCTGCCTGTCAAATACACAGGCAGCCAGCGGCTTGAGGTGTGTGTCCATGTGTATGCGTGTGCAGATGTTCTTGAAATCCTGCTATTAAGCCAGACCTCCTCCTCCACTCCTCTTCCTCCTAGTTTTTGGCCTCACGTGTGCATGTGTGTGTGTGTGTGTGTGCTTTAGTTAATGTGTAGATGCTTTTGCACATTTATGTCTGTGTGGACTTGCAGGGATTTGGCTGCTGCTTTCTCCTGGATGAGGCCAGTGGAAAGCTGAGGTCTGGATGACTTACTTATTTAGGAAAAATACACCAGAGATGGACAGCGTGCTGCTGTGCTGTCACATAATCACATGTGCATGGGTTTGAATTCATCCAGCTCTGTAGGTAACAGAGCCAGTGACCTTAGTAGCAGTGCTATATTTCATTTTGGAGATTTTTTCTCCCCCCAATAACAGCTAAAGTGATTCTGCTGCTGTTACGGTTTCAACAGACATGCTGTCGGTTCAGTCCCAGGTGGAGGCGCTCACCAGAGGGTTAAATGCTCTACCAGAAGCAGTCGACACACATATACACACAGAAATGCTCATATGGCGGATTACTCAGTGGCGTGAGGTTTCCGATTAAGTCTAAATTTGCTTTCCAACACATTCAATTAATCTAACTTGATTTTAAAGGACCTGCCATCAAACAGAGTTTCAGACTTTTACTTAACTTGCTTCTTTACTTTCTTGAAACCATCAGAAGAGTTTCATCCTGTCTTTGGGTGTTCTCCTCCTTTACAAAGTCATGTTAATAGCAGGTTTCATATCTTCACCGGCCAATAAAAAAACATGAAGGATTCCATTCATCTTTATGGTTTAAGAAGATTCTCCTACTTGTTATACGTATAATAATCTACTGGGTAGCTTTAAAAATGTCTTTGAACGAAGATTACAACAAGGTTGTTTTTTAGCTCATGAAAAGTTTTAGAGTTCTGCTTTTACATATAAGAATTCACAGTCTCAAGGTTGTCACAATATTCCCATAAATTTGCCAAAAAGTTTAAATTTGAGAACTTTCTCGAAGATTTCCTTTTTCCTTTTTGGGGAGTTATGCCAAGGTTCTGTGCACAGTTTAATTTTTGTATGTGTGTGTGTGTTTGGTTCAATAAAGTCTGATGAACATCACAACTTTTCCAGTCGATACAGAGGAGCACAGTGTAGCAGAGTTTTCAGTTTCTAGTTTATTGACAGAAGGGAATGAAGTATGATGGTGTCAGAGGTTTGGGCCTTGGCTTTGTGTGCTCCCTCTTTGTAACACTAGCCGGCCCATACGCTACTGACAGCATCTGCTTGGCCCTTGGCGTCCTCATTGTGATTAGTGAGCCATTGATGTTGACATGAATCTCGGCTTCTGCTCACACACACACACGAATCCCGGCACGCACTGGCGAAGGCACTGAAGTCAGTTATGTGATCTGCACTATGAACTAAGGGAACCTGTGAATGTGAGCCTCGAGGGTTCAGGGGTGTGTGTGTGTGTGTGTGTGTGTGTGTGTGTGTGTGTGTGTGTGTGGCTTTGTTTTTCATGTCTAAGATCTGGTGATCAAAACCAGAAAAACCTTGCAGTAAAATTGAGTCAAGCAATTATCTCTGTGCATGGAACTTAGCTCCAAGCCTAATCTTCATACTCACTTTATACTGTTCATATGAAGGAGCATTCAGTGGTACAGTGTAAAGCAGACTGCTCAAATTCATTCTGTTTCTTGCAAAGCTACCTGTCTTGAGCTCATGGCGTCTGGGCTCATTTATTACTCTGTATCTCTTTTTCAGCATTTTTTACTGGTGTATGTGAAACCTGTAGGTATGTTTGTGATAATGACTGCTTAGCACGCTCCAGGTAAAGTTAGAGATGGTTAGCATTTGCCTCTTTTTTGCTTGTTTGGAACATGCATTTGTAAAATCTTTTAATATAAAACTGCAAGAGACTTTATTTGTTTTGGAAAATTTGCCTATTTAGGATGTGGCCAGTGGAGCCCAACCAATTTATCAGTGGACTGATATTATTGGCCCATTTTAGTGTGGCCCATTTAGCCTGTCAGTATCATCATTTGTAACTGCCAGTTAATTAAAAATTAAGTAAAGAAGTAAAGAAGAGATAAAGGAAACACCCTTCAACCATGTTGTGAGTTTCAACGTTGCATATTTTGTCCACCAGGGGGCAGTCTGCAACTTCCCCGGTGGCAACATATGCCACACAACAATGAATTAAATAAGTAACTATGAACATGTCAGAAAAAGCTCTTAATTTTTTGTATGTCTGAAAGAAAAAAAATATTGGATATTATATCCTAAGATTGAATATTTTGAATATTAATGTTATCACATTATTGTCATTGTCTGTCTTAAAAATCCTATATTGAAGCCTAAATCTGGTGAACTGAAATCTGATGAAAACAAAACCCTTACAGAAAGTCACGGAGTAAGTTACGGTTACGGAGGATAGTGTGTAAAATGTATTACATTGTCATGCTGGCTCTCTGTTGTGGTTTACTAGCATGTTTCCACTTGTGTTAGCTTATCTTCAAGTGTAGGCAACTAACTAGGCCTAAACTACAGTTTCCAAAACCACAAATTTCACACACAAAAACCACCAGGTGGCACATATTTGTTTGATCAGGATTTTCATGTTTCGTGTACGTGGATGTGCAGGTAGGAAGTATATTTACAGTTTTGAATGTGTGTGTGTGTGTGGAGACCTCTAATTACATGCAGTAGCAGGTCTTGTCTGACAGAGACATTAAAATGATTAAAGCTGACCTGTCAGTCTCACATATCCACCCCCAACATCCACCACTGCCACTCATTACATCTCTCCTCTTCTTCTCCTTTAGCCCAATGTGACCTTCATGTGCGACGTCTGTCTCTAGTCAACATTCACAACGAGGACAAGACAGAGCGAAAAAACATCTGAAGGAGAGATTACGACGAGAGCACACGGACGCGCGAGGGAGGAGAAGAAAAACAAGTAAGAAAGTAAAAACAGAACAAAGGGTGGAGAAGAAAAACACAGCAGCATCTTTTTCTATCTCTCACTGACAGCATGAACCAGAGAATAGAACAGGAGGAGGAATGGGGGGCATGTAAAATGAGCGAGGAATCAAAAGAAATAAGAAAGTGAATATAAGCAGAAAAAGGAAAACCATGCGGGGGGGAGGGTAGCAGTTGTCAAAACAGGACGTGGAAATTACAACCATTTTCAGGAACTCCCAGAAAGAAATTATTCTGCAGCGAGACAAAGAAAATGGAGAAAATGTATGACAGAGGAGACAAAGAAAGGTGACCAAAAAAGAAAGAAAAAGCTGAATTTAGGCAGGATATTGGATTTCAGATTTCAAAGCATTTTGTTAAGAAAGACACTGAAGGTTACGTCTGTAACAAAGTGTATCTGTGTACGTGTGTGCGTAGCGCTCGCGGCTTGTCCTGACTGTGTAGGTGCAAGTAGAAGGGAAAGGCGGCCATATTTTACCCGAAAGTCGAAAAGTGGAAAACAAAGGGAGAAAAGAAAGAGAAGGAGAAAAGAGAAATGGATGATTGAATCTGACAAGCCGTGCACAGAATTTAAAGGTTAGGTTTGCTGAAGATAGCTTTTATCGTTATTTCCGTCTTCTGAGGCTGAATGCAACAAAAGTACAAGGTTGGAATTTCTGCCTTAGTAATTTTAGTTTGATTTGCTCTGAAATCTGAGCGTTCCAGCAGCTTAAAATCAGATGAGAGAAGTTGATGAAAGTTTACAGATCTTTGTTGGGTTTCAATTTTCAAAATGTAAAGTTGTTTTAAAGTGCTCGCAACAATCGTAGCTGTACAATCGCATACTAATACGATCGCCTCGCTATCACCTCTCAGGCTACAAACTAGCTGCCATGATCATGTGATTAGTGGAAGTTTTGTTGGGGGTGTTAGACGGCATGGAGCAAAAGATTTAGCTGTATGCTCCACTGGGAACATCTTTAGGGAAAAGTAAGCAAACAATAACGTAAATATACTGGGAACAGGGAACAGGACAATTGAAGTAATTGGAGTTGGATTAATAGAGCAATAGATTAGCTTATCTTAGCATACAAGACAAAAACAGTAGAGGTTGGTAGCCTAGCAAAGATAGTTCCTAATTGCAGCTGTAAAGCATGTTAAATAACTAATCAGTTCTCTTTGGCTCGTTTGCATATTATGGTGCTGCAGTTGAGTATCATCAGTGTAATCAGGGTATGAACATTAGATGGCTGCTCTTCCACTCATAGAATCCAGGGTTATTTCTGTAACCACCTCACTGTGCTCTGTTTACTTCTGAAAGCAAAACCCGTGCCCTTGTCATAGAACACTGGATGTCACTATGTGCGTGTGTTTGTGTTTCAGTGGGTGGCCACCTCTTGTCTGATGTGTGTAAGATGAAGGGCTCTCTCATTTACAATCAGTTGTCAGCTTGATCGAGCGAGCGAGAGGCACGGCAGACTCGAGTAAATTGCCTCCGATAAAAAAAGTCATTTGTATCCCAACTTCCTCTTCCCAGAATTTAGACACGCACTGGCCAAAGAGGGAACTTGTTTAAACATGCACATATGCACTTGTATACCTTGATATCAACCAGATCATGTGTACTCATAAACACAGAGCTGTGAGTAATCGGCCCAGGGCAACGTTCTTCTGTATCTCCGTCCTCTTTTCTTTTTTTTGTCTTCTGCAGGTTTCTTTCGTTTCGCTTATCCCTTGTTCTCTCTAATAATTCTGGTGCTCCCTCTCTTTCTACCTATCACTCTCACAGTGTGTGTTTATCTCTGTGAGGATATTGGTTGCCGATCATAAATAGCTTTTTCTCTGACAGCGTGCCATCACAGGCCGAGTGAGCTGGGGGGAGTGGGGGGGTAACAGAGGAGGGGAGAAGAGAGATTGAAAGAGCGATAGAAGGAGGAAGAGGAGAAAAATGCATGCACCGTGCAGGCAGAGGTTATGCACATCACGCCAGCCTGACAGGTGTCGGGTATGCACAGATAAATGTGTTGCGCTTAAATGCAAACACCCACAACACAAACCTGCTCCCTGAACCGCGTGTAGGACACCACAATAAATTCAATGAACACTGAACTGATTTTTTTTAATACAACAAAGCCGTCCTTTACCGAAAAACAGGCCTACGTTCAGCTACCTCCTCTTTAATTTGCTGCTCATGCTGTTTGCAATTAACGCGGACTCAGCACTTTTCTGTGTTAAACTGTTACACCGATAAATTCGCTGTAATGCACATTTCCTCCCCTCTAATTCCATCAGTACGGCAAGAGTCATGTCGTACTCATTTCTCTTTGCTTACAGAAATCCCCTTTTGATTCGCTTGTTTTGTCCAATCCTTTCCAATTTCCAACTCAACACTTCCTGCAGACATGTTTCACGTTGATAGCCCTCCAGCATTTACTGTAAAGACGTGTAATCCTTTTCTTGGTATGCTTTTAATGAGAAGGATCTGCAGGAAATCTAAGGTCCTTAATGGGACTAAAGAAAACAAAATAGAAAGCATTGGAATTCATTAGTGGATAGTTAAAGGAATAGCTTGACATTTTGAGCAATAAGCTAAATAAAGCCGCTGTCCAATTAACTTAGCACAGGAGAAATACATAGAAATGGGGATAGGGTTATTCTGGCTTTGTCCACTGTTAATAAAAATCACATACTAGCTCAGTGCTTAGCATGACTTAGAATGGCGCCCGTCGACTGCAAAGCGATGCATCATGTTATACAATACGCTTTATATAATGAGGAGGTTCGGCCTCATTATATAAAGGCGAATGTGTCTTTTTTCACACACAGCTTAAAGTAAAACGCTAACTACTAATTAATTCCAACTGCTTCTGCTTTTATGCTACTTTCTTTTTTATCTCGACACTTTTCACAACAAAGCTTCACATTAAAAGCTTTTGCGCTAGCCTAAAGAGCGTTGGCTTTTGAACGGCTCTGTTGGTTTTTAATATGAGAACAATCTTTTAAGTGGACCCGTTTTGCTTTGTCTCGTTTTCTGTCATATGCGTCCTGTTACACTGGCAGATGCTCATGTGGCCAAAATTTCAAACAGTGAGGTAAGTTCAGACCGCTCTAAACATTTGATTTCCGACAGTTATTTTCCTGTTTTTGGTTTTGTTTCATGTCAGAGAGAGGGGATAGCCTAGAAGTGCTGTTCACCTGCTAGTCTAACCTTCTGTTTGCCAGCGACAGCCAGTCAGAGGGGTGCAGGATGTAGGATAACTGAGGGTCTAAAGCAAACGTAAATTTACAAATGTACAAGAATAAAAATACAGAGCTGGAGATTTTCATA